>NW_027468630.1:27642627-27647627 GCF_046254945.1 Alosa pseudoharengus | reverse complement strand
ACGCACCAAACAGACACACACACGCACACACACAAAAAGCAAGCACAAACAAGCCACCACACATGCACACACACACACACACACACACACCTGGCATCAGTGGTAGCAAACAACAGTGTCAGTTCTCATTACACTCATTCTGACTGCAGTCAGTGAAACTGTCTGCCTCTTCACAACAGCCTCCTGCCTGCGGAGACCAACTCTGGAACGGATCCAGCCCGAACTGGACCAAGACCAGAGGTGCGTTCAGATTTGGCGGACAGACAGAGCCTAATGTTTGTCAATGTCTTAAAATCGTTTGCTTTGAATTCACTGTGCAACATTTGCAAACGTTCTCGGCTAACAAGCAAGACGAAGGGTCACAGTTGAAACCAAACAGTTTAGTACAAAAAAACGTGAGATTCTTTAAAAGTTCAAAGAAAACGTGTTCTGTTCTGTGATCTGTTCACCACACTTGAGTGCCCCCTCTGGCCCAGCTCTGGCATGAATCCGGCCCAGCATCCGCGGCTCTCCAGGAAAGGCAGGCTTGACTGCTGCAGGAGGAGGTTCCAGTTCTGACTCAAAGCTCTGGTGCCTTCCAGAAGAGCGCTGTACGTCCTTCTGGAAGGTTCTATGAACGCCTCCATGAATTCCAACATACTATAAGCCAATGAAAGGCTGATGGAGTTCATAACCTCTCTTACTAATTTGTGTTTATCATAAAATGTTCTGGTCTACTAATAAGTGTGCTCATGTTGCCTTATATTATTCATATCACTTCATAAAGCAGGTGCATATTGTTCTAAGATCATATCTTTTTGGAATTATCACATGCCACATTCAAAATCACAGTTGCTGTTGTTGTCGGATGCAGTGCCCACACTTTATTTAATGCAATGTGCTTTTTTTAAATTCTCACATCGTTTGTGGGTTAGTATTTGTCAAACTTTAGTATCTTATCCACCTGAGTGGTGCATGTCTCAGGATTTCTGAAGGTGTCCATAAGCCCAGTAGCGTGAGCGACCAGTGAGTTCACAAATAGCAGCTGCATGTGGAACAGAGATGGCCTGGTCAGGCCTCGTCAGCTCCAGGATCCGCTGCTATTTGGCTTTCCTTCTGCCTTGTATGAGTGCGGACTGGAAGCCCACAACTGGCCCAATCCCACACACAGTCACCCACAAGCACACACACATACACACACACCCGCAGACTCACATACCTGCCTGGCAGGGTTGGAATACATTGCCATTCCACCTTGTTTAACTGGGGCAGTTCATAATACCTGTTCATTCTGTTTAGATTAATTACATATGAGGATATATGTTGAATAGTAAACATAGTGGTGAAGGTAAACTGCATTACATCTTCTTTGGTGTACACAATAGACACAGATTGATTCTTTGTTAAAATAAGTTGGCATGCATCAAGTAGGTTTCATGAATGCCCCTGGCAAGTGTATCTCTTACACACTCACACACATACACTCTCTCTCTCACAAACACCCACACAGACACACTATATCTGGTTTATTTTTCTCAAACAAGGCCATGAGGTTAAGCATCCAGTGCAGGCTATGCTTGATACAAACATGAAGGACAGATGGAACATGGAAGAGGGAACAAAGGACAAATTAAAGACAGGGACAAAATGAAGGTCAAATTGAGTATGTGTGTGTGTGTGTGTCAATGTCTATGAGTGTTTAAGTTTGTGCATTTGTTTTATTTATCTGTGTATGTGGCGTATGTGTGTATCTATGTGTATGTGTGTGTGTGTGTGTGCATGTGTGTGGGGAGTGTGTGTGTATGTGAATTGAAGTAAATAAATAAACAGAACAAAGTTGAGAAACATAATGCTTCTAAGCCTGACATTGCATTGCATGCGTGTTATTGGACACAGATACATAACTGGTGTATGGCAACAGAAAGAAAACTTAAGTGTGTGTCAGTGGACGATTATCTTATACAGAACAGACAAGATGTGGTAACATACTTCACATAATACCTTTGTGAATTTGTGGCTAAAGTTTATAATCAGCAGTTTACCCCAGATCTCTAAGTGTACATCTCTATTGCATTACTTATCCAAAAAGCTCTGGTATTAGCAGCTAGTGATAGAGCGCTAGCATTCAGCTCTTAACCAGCACAGTCTACACCCAGATACCAAGACTCTGGAACAGATCTGAAGCTGATCAGGACCACATCTGCTCCAGAGTTAGCAGCTACCTGGGCAATTTGTAGCATCAATTATCAATTACTTACAACTTACTTACAGGCTTAAACTAGGCATTTTTCCAGCAGTTTTATCAACATAGCTGCCTATTGCTAGCATTAGCGGATATAAGCAGAAACTTCAGGCATTGGGAAAAAGTTTCTTGACTAGTCTATATTGTGCCTTTCGTTTATGTTACAACTAGTAAGCTTAATACTGTGAGTGACTTAAAGGAAACTTCTTGTTTTAATGTTGCAAATAAAAATGAAAAGAATAATTGATCCATACCCATAAATTCAATTCCGAGATGCTCTGCCAACGCAGAAAGTTGAAATTTGAAAAAAAAAAAGTAAAGAAAGGAAAAAGGAAAATAACAGTGTCAGGTGCAGGAAGTCTTGGGTCAGGTACTGCATATGTGAGATGGCATTAGTGCTGCATGTTTAACTGGGTGGACATTGTAGTCAAGGCAGTTCCATTAACAGACAGACAATGCAGACACAGGCAACTCCATATCCCCTACAAATCACAAACAAACAAGGAAACAAACAAACAAACAAACAGAAAGAGGAGAGAAAGGAAAAGAAAAGAGAGGCGGAGGAAGAGGAGGAGGGCAAGCGGGAGCGGGGAGGGGGAGGTGCATGCGGACACAACACACACACACACACACACAGCCTCTCCACTTACTGCCATATTTACTAGAGCGCACTTCTGTGGTTCACGATGAAAATGGACGAGTGACGGCAACACCAACACACAGAACAAACAAAAAAAACAAAGACAACAGATGAGAAAAAAAGCACAACAAAAGACAACACACAGCACAGTAAAAAAATGCAGACACAAGAGACAGGTGGATGTTCTAGACAATGAACACGTTGGACAGAAAGGCGGTTCCTCTCCGAATTTGCCTCACGTCTCCCATAATCTTCTGGTGTCTCTTCTTGCGAGGGTGGTGGTGTGGGGGGGGGGGGGGGGGTTGGGTGCTCATGACCCCTGATACATTCCACCATCCGTCTTTACGCTAAGAGACATGCGTTGGCCTGGGCTGATTTCCTTCATTTCTGTTTCATCATGCCGGCAGCCTTTTCCTGCTCCTGACCCTTCACTACCGAAGGTCAAGGTCAGCAGAGGTCATGCAACATGCCCAGGATTTACCATCCATCATCGCTAATGCTAACATGCCCAGGATTTACCATCCATCATCGCTAATGCTAACATGCCCAGGATTTACCATTCATCATGGCTAATGCTAACACTCTATAAAAGACACACAAATTAGGCATTCAGCAACGTTCAGCATTCACAGCACCATAGCCAACCATCAGGTCTCATTTCTCAGGAGTGTAGCATACACATAAAGCACTCTGTATTACCCAGACAGCACACATGAATCTGCCTGATGTCGGTTTCAGATCAGCATGGAATCCTCCCATATAATGTCTCAGGGGTATCGGCCTGAAGTCGCTTCCATGTATGTTGGTTTTTGATCGTTCCCACTACCCAAAGCAGATCCCGCTATCTGTTTTTTTCCCCCGGCTTCCCTGTATGTTGGCTTTTGATCGTTCCCACTACCCAAAGCAGATCCCGCTCTATCTGTTCTTTTTGTTTGCGTGTGTAGCAGGCAGCCAGGCACGTCAGATCAGCCTCCTGGAGCAGCGATTTTCAGGTTGGTAAATTCACTCATGTAATTGTCAGAGAGTAGGCATTGTGTCAATTGTATGTTTATATATTTGCCTGCTAAGATAAGCCATAACTTGGTGTACATTACTTTATAAAGAGCTGTTTTGGGGTAATTACAACTTCGTTGTGAACTAATTCACGTTAGCTAGTTGAGCTAACACTGGAACATATTTTAAACCTAGCTAGCGGCTATGGCAAAATGTTAACACTACAGCATCCATGATTACCGGTACAAGGACAGCATGCTTGGGTGTAAGAATAGCAAGTTATTATTTGACCGTGAGACTCAACCCAGGAAAGGCTGTCGTTTTTGTATGGAGAGGAGTGGAAGTAGGCTATAAGCTAACATTACTGTCTTGGCTGAGCTAACCTGCTGGTCGTGTCATCATAACGCCTTTGCACAGAGGAAATGCACAGATATATGCACCAGCCGAAGTTCCCAAAGCAAACGTAGGCTACGTTTCAGTCCCAACTTTCTCTAGTCACTCCCAGAGTTCGTGTTTTGGCCAGCGTTAGCCAAATAAACGCCATTAGCTCGCCTCTGCTGAGGTAACGCTATTGGGTTTGAAATCTATTTCTCCGAGCTCGGTCTGTGGTTCTCTGCATCTATGAAAATTCATTAACAGCAATCGGTAGGGGTAGATTTAAAAGATGAAAGTGTTGCGGTGAATTAATTGTTGTTTTTGTCTCTTGCAGGAGAAAAACCTGATTTTGGGGGAACATTTTCTAACAGCATTTTTCATCATTCAGGCTTTTTTAAACATTCAATAAAATGAAATGAAAATATTTCTGGCATCTTTCTTGTGTCTTTATAGATCTAATTCATTTATAGCCTAGTGTAAAATGTGTAATCTCAAGTTCCGACCTAAATAAATAAATAAAGGTTGTATAAGCTGGGGTGGGCATAGCTTTGATGAGTCATTGAAACATTGGCTCACTGTCATTTTCGATGATTTGCCGACATCCCGGCGATGTCTTGCCAATAAGCAAACGCTTCCTAGGCGATGTCTTCTAGACTGTAACGGCATTCATCGGCCCGACAATCGGTAAGATTTATGTGTGCCGTCTGGGTAGATATACATTATAGATATACGTTCATATCATAGATATACGTTCATATCATTCGTGAACGT
>NW_027468630.1:27620127-27640127 GCF_046254945.1 Alosa pseudoharengus | reverse complement strand
TTATGTGTGTGTGTGTGTGTGTGTGTGGGTGTGTGGGTGCGTGCGTGTGTGTGAGAGTGTTTGTCAGGGTTTCACGTTAATCTCTCCCCATGCCAGATGTTGTCATTGCAAGTGGTATATCAAGACCTCGATCTCCGTTTGTATGGCCTCTACTACTCTCACTCTGTATGTATGTATGTGTGTGTGTGTGTGTGTGTGTGTGTGTGTGTGTGTGTGTGTGTGTGTGTGTGTGCCTTTACATGTGTGTACATATATGGTCCGATGTTTACTGGGCATGGACATCCCAGTTTGTGTGTCGATCTCTGTTTCATGTGTGGGGATGAGAGTCTTACTTGCATAGATTGGTAATCCTGTTGAAAATGATGATGAAATGGGATGAAGAGAGAGAACTGAACCCAGCGGTCAGGACCGGCCATATAACAGGCCGCCCAATAGGACCATTTAAAGGAGCAGTGCCTTATCCTTGTGAAAGGTTGTTGATATTCGAGCCAATTAAACAGGCCCCTCCCATCCATGCTGCTGAGGCATGATTGGAGGACGAGCGGCCCTGGATGCTGATTGGCTGGAATAGTGTTGACTGTTTCCCATTTACTGAGCCTGTACACAGTGGACGGACAGACAGATAGACAGACACACACACACACACACACACACACACACACACACACACACACACACACACACACACACACACAGTGTACAAACCATCTGGTAACACACATACTTTGTGCAGCATCTTGCTGTCCCACCCCTGCCTTGCCCTAAGTCTTCTGTCAGCACAGGGGGATGAGAACAGGTGTGTGTGGGAGGAAGGCACCTCAAGAAGCTTCACATACACACACACACACACACACACACACACACACACACACACACACACACACACACACACACACACACACACACACACATAAACACAGCACACACACACCCACCCACACACACACACGCACACACACGCACACAAATAAACACAACACATACACACACATGCACACACACACACACTCACACACACAAGCATGCACACACACACTGCACGCTTTACACAAACACACACACACGCACACACACACACAAACACACGCACGCACACTACACACACACATACACTACACACACATACACAAACACAGCACATACACACACTCGCCCACACACACACACACACACCGAGGACAGCACTTACTTGCAGGACAGCTGATTTATACCATGAATGACATAACAGTCGCCTCCGTTGACGCAGTAGGACTTCTCCGTCTCGTTGCACTGGCGCGTGTGGCTGGACGCGGGCGAGAGTGTGGTGGTCACTGAGGAGGAGAAATCAGCAGGGGGGGGGGGCTGTTACTTTCAAATGTAGAAACGAGAGAGAGAGACAGAGAGAGAGAGAGAGAGAGAGAGAGAGAGACTGTTTCCAGTTGTTTCACCAGAATGTGCATAGTCTTGTAGTTTTCTAATCAGCAACCAGCTTTTCACCACTGTGGGATAACTGCTTCCCACTTCGTCACTAACCATGTAGCAAGTAGGTAATAGCCTTTTTGGAAACCCCACTGACCATGAGGAAACAGTATCTGTGCTGTCCATGTGTTTACTTGTGTACCGCTTTGTCCAGCTGTACCACTGCCCCCACCATTATTGTTATTACACTGAGGAACAAGCTTCATTGCAACATAAGCACACTTAGCGCAGAGGCTGAGCTTACCTTAATGAGAACTAGATTTCCAGACTGTGTATCGAACAAACGTAATGCAATAAATTAGATAAGGTAGAGTAA
Source organism: Alosa pseudoharengus (assembly GCF_046254945.1). Classification (NCBI taxonomy): domain Eukaryota; kingdom Metazoa; phylum Chordata; class Actinopteri; order Clupeiformes; family Clupeidae; genus Alosa; species Alosa pseudoharengus. Next base: position 27,638,353 of record NW_027468630.1, on the reverse strand, counting down.
TATATCTTATATACTGTGATATTATACTATGCATATGTGTAAGAATTGTTTTGCAGTGACAGTAAGTTTGGTGAAAGAGCACAAAATCCTGAGAAAATGTTTGTTACTGTTATGTGTGTGTATTTCTCAGTTTGAGTCTGTATTTTTTTTTGCGTGTGTGTGTGTGTGTGCGTGTGCGTGTGTCTGTGTGTGTTTGTGTGTGTGTGTGAGCAAACAAGAGGGAGTGAGAGTGAGCGAGAAAAAAAAAAACAGGAGAACAAAAAGCTTTTGTGATATTGAAAACAGGAGAATCCAAAGTGACAAGAAGCTATGGCAATGTTGACATCCACTCCAGTGGAAGAGCTGTTTTGATTCCAGTCTGCTGACAGAAGTGAGAACACACAGCTCCGCTGAGCATCACAGCGCTGGGTACAAACTGTATGGGGTTTGGAGTGTAGTAGGCTAGTCAGCGCGCACACGCTACATAAACAAGGTCACAAGACAAGGCTCCAGAGATCCATCCCACGGAGAGAGATCGCACAGGTCACAGGTCACAGACAGCTATTCTATGGATGGGATGCACTTTCTGCAATCACATGGGTGCCTTTTGTCCCTAAAATATGAAAGCTGAAGAAGATACACATGCACGCACACACAAACACACACACACACACTGACAGAGAGGAGAAAACAACTGAGCAAGATAGGAGAGACAGAGAGAGAGAGGGAGAGAGAGAGAGAGAGAGACTGAAAGCATTAGATCAGCCAGAAGGGTATAGCTCATGGTGAAAACTCATATGTTTGCTCAGAAATCCAACTGTTACTGATTTCAGGAGAGGCACAACACATCTGTTCATTTCTCAACGTGATACAGATCATTGCACAAGATTCAGCAAATGATCTTTCAAAAATGGACCCAACTGTTAAGATGGTATTGCAATGCTATCGTCATCATATTCATTACATTATCATTTCCTGCCATTCATGGCACTTCCTTTGTGTCATCACGTAAACCCCTCCCCAGGCATGGTGATTGGGTGAGCAGAAAAAAGTACTTAGCTAATCAATATGTGACTGAGGACTTGCAGAGTATATTTTCCAGAGAAAGGCGCTCGATAGAGATACAGGCTTGCAGTACCAGACCAGGATTTGGTGTCATAGGTCATTAATTATCTCTGCTTAAGCAGCATGTAAAGTAGAGACTGTCTCACACTTGGCTTAGAGCTTAAATTGTGTGTGTGTGTGTGTGTGAGAGAGAGAGAGGCATTGAGGGGGGAGAAAGGGAGAAAGAGAGACAGAGAGAAAGAAAGAGAGTATGCGTGTGTGTTGATATGGAAAACAGACCTATCAGGACCAGAACACCACCCACACACATACATACATACATACACACACACACACACACACACACACACACAAAACACACACACAACACACACACACACACACACACACACACACACACACACACACACACACACACACACACATTGATCCTCTCTGATCAATGGACATGATGGTCCCTTTTTTTACTCTCACTCTCTCTCACATCATCTTCTCTCTCTCTCTGAAACTGAAATCTAAAGTTACTTATCTGTTTGGATGCAGTGTTGTCAATGCAACAGAGTAATCTAACAAGAGCGTTAAGGGAAAAAAAAAGGTGAATTGTGAAATTGTCACATTGTGTGTGTGTGTTCTCTCAGACAGAGTGTGTGTGTTCTCTCAGACAGACAGCACCCCATGAGAGGCTCAGTGACTCTGCGTCTGTGTCATGACCCCATCTCAACGGCCCGTCACCAGAACTGAGAGCTGCGCTGGCTGATCAGGTGCGTGGTGCAATGCATGAGATCCTATGCAAACATTGTGTGAAATGTGAATACAACCACAAGTTGGGAAGATTTGTGAAATGCAGATAGAAACAGAATGCTTTGATTTTCAAATTGTGTAAACCCTATATTTAACTGACAATAGTGCAACGACAACATATTAACTGTTAAAACAATTTTTTCATTGTTCTTCTGGAAAATACATTATATGTTCATTTTGAATTTCATACTCAAAACACATCTCAAAAAAGATGATGTTTAGCACTGTGTGTGTGTGTGTGTGTGTGTGCGTGTGTGTGTGCGTGGAACAGATGCATGCATGTTTAGCACTATGTTACTTCACCGCTTCTTTTAACAACAGTTGGTAAATGTTTGGGAACTGAGGAGCCCAGTTGCTGGTGTTTTGAGAGTGAAATATTGTCCCATTCTTGCCGAATATATAGGATTTCTGCTGCTCAACAGTATGGTGTCTTCTTAATCCTATTTTTCATTCCATGATGCACCCAATGTGACAGGTCTGGGCTGTAGGCAGTTGAAGTATTTGATATGTTGTCTGTGTCCTTTTGGGCTTATACTGTAAGATCTGAAGATTATCACACTCTGTTTTTGTTTTTTACATTTTACACAGCGTTCCAACTTTTTTGGAAACATGGTTGTATAAATAGCTATGTGTATATAAAATGTTCTCTCCCTCTCTCTCTCTCTCTCTCTCTCTCACACACACACACACACATACACACACACACACACACACACACACACACACACACACACACACACAGAGAGAGGCTCTCGGTCCATGATTCATCCCCAGACCAGTGAGAGTGAGGCTGGGCCGGCGGCCGTAAGTCACCCCCCTTCCCTCCCCACATCAGTCCCAGTCCACTCAGAGATGCTGCGATCAATAGCATTGAGCTGCGTACAGGTGCTCCCATTCAGAAGGCTTTCAGCCACACGTCAGGGCAAGAGGAACGTAGCCACAGCACTCAGTGCCCAGAAAAAGACACGTCGGGGGGAAGTACGGGGGGGGGAGGTAGATGGCAAGATGGTGAGAGAGAAAGAGAGAGAGAGGGGAGGGAGTGAGAGAGAGAGAAACAGGGGGGAGTGAGAGAGAGAGAGAGAGAGAGAGAGAGAGAGAGAGGAGAACAGAAATGTGCTTGGCTAAGCAAAAGCCACATTCCGCTGATTATGTTCATGTGGTGATCCCGCTATCCCACTACCCTGCTATCCCGCTCCACCGCTAAAGAGACCCCTCACTATGCCACCTGCACGTGTCTACAGAACCACTCACACATGGCCTAATGCCACCCCAGTGTGTGCTTTCAGCTAGAATACCGGGATTCTGGAAACAACGGTGTAACGTTTAACATGACAACTAGCTTACTACCTAAAATCCATATTCATGACTGCGTGCGTATGTGCGATGTGTGTGCGTGTCTTTGTGTGAATGTGTGTGTTCTCTGAGACAGACAGAGAGAGTGTGTGTGTGTGTGTGTGTGTGTGTGTGTGTGTGTGTGTGTGTGTGCGTGTGTGTGTGTGTGTATGTGTAACCCAGTGAGTAGCTTGTGTGTGTTTGAGTGTGTGCGTGTGTGTGTGTGCGTTTGTGTGTTTGTATGTGTGTGTGTGTGTGTGTGTGTGTGTGTGTGTGTGTGTGTTTGTGTGTAACCCAGTGAGTAGCTTGTGTGTTTATGTGTGTGTTTGCAGATGTGTGGTGTGTGTGCGTATGTCTTTGTGTGAGTGTGTGTGTTCTCTCAGACAGACAGCACCCCATGAGAGGCTCAGTGACTCCGTCTGTGTCATGACCCCATCTCAACGGCCCGTCACCAGAACTGAGAGCTGCGCTGGCTGATCAGATTCACAAATTGTGTCTATCTGTTTGTGTGGTGTGTGTTTGTGTGTGTGTGTGCGTGTGTGTGCGTGTGTCAGGGTTTCCGTTGTCCGGTAATTACCGGACATTGGCCGGAAAAAAAATGATATGTCCGACAAAATTAAATCTCTCCGGTCAAATTGTCCGATGGATGGACGCGATGGATGATAAATTGGTAACGTCTGAAGCCTCAGATGTCCGGTCAACTCCACCACCACCAGATAAAAAGCAGAAGTGTCGGGCGTGTTGGAATCAGTGACATTGGAAGTGGAGTTGCGGGGGATGCGGCCGCTCCAAGACACTGTCATTTTCCGTGTACACTGGACATGCAAAGTGTTCTTTACCCAAAGCATACAGTAGGCCTATGCATTCTCTGTCTATGATCTGCAGGGTTAGCCTCCTCCTCCTTCTGGCAAAATTAAACGGTATCATTGATCCGCGGCCGAAAGAAAAAGAAAATTGTTCCCCATGTGCTTTGTGTTTACCTGCCTGTCACCTGTCTTTGTCTCCGCCCCATCTCCTTATTTGGTCTGTGCTTCCTGTCTTGTTAGTTTTCCCTCCGTTTCTGTTTCCACACCTGTTCCCCGTTATTGTCTTGTTGGTCTCGTCCAGTCCTCTGTCTTTAGTCTGTTAGTTTAATTATGGTTTCCACCTGTCTCTTGTTTTACCTTGATCATTGTCCACCTGTGCCCTGTTACCCATTGTGTATGTAAACCCTCTGTCTCCTCTCCGTCCTTGTCGGTTGTGTTCTAGAATAAAGATTCTTGTATTTCAAAGATTCCCTTGCCTTGCCATACTTTGCCCGTAACAGACCGTGACAGAATAACCAACCGACAAACATGGATGAAGGCAAGTTTTTTGATTTTGAGTCAAACTTGCCACTGCACCTAATGTTCTGGGAGGATGAAGAGGGGGAAACCACTGAGGATGACTGGTCCTCTGAGGAGGATGGACCAGGTCCCTCTCCAGTCCCAGCTCCCCAGCGCTCTGGGCCTGCAGTTCTTCCAGTAGCTCCAGCTCCAGTCCCTATTCCAGCTCCAGTCCCTATTCCAGCTCCAGTCCCGATTCTGGCTCCGGCTCCAATCCCGATTCTGGCTCCGGCTCCAGTCCCGATTCTGGCTCCGGCTCCAGTCCCGATTCTGGCTCCGGCTCCAGCCAAGATTCAGACTCCTGCGCTGGCTCAAGCTCCAGTTGCGAGTTCGACTCCGGCTCCAGTCGTGAGTTCGACTCCGGCTCCGGATCTGGCTCCGGCTCCCGCTCCGGATCTGGCCCGGACTTTCCGATCCAGCTCGGGCTCCCGATCCGGCTCTGACTCGGGCTCCAGTCGTCAGCTTGACTCCGGCTCCGGATCTGGCTCCAGCTCCTGCTCCGGCTTCGGCTCTGACCGGTCGTCCATCGGGCCGTCCGCCTGACCCGTCTCTGACTGGCCGTCCGCCTGACCCTCCATTTCTGACCGGCCGTCCACCAGGCCGTCCACCTGACCCTCCAGCCTTTTGGCCCCTCTGCCCACCCTGTTTGGACCTTTTTTTTTTTTGTTTGGGCCGTCTGGAATCCGGCCCTTGGAGGGGGGGGGGGGGTAATGTAAGGGTCCTGTCTGTACTCCTTTGTTTGTTCCCCATGTGCTTTGTGTTTACCTGCCTGTCACCTGTCTTTGTCTCCGCCCCATCTCCTTATTTGGTCTGTGCTTCCTGTCTTGTTAGTTTTCCCTCCGTTTCTGTTTCCACACCTGTTCCCCGTTATTGTCTTGTTGGTCTCGTCCAGTCCTTTGTCTTTAGTCTGTTAGTTTAATTATGGTTTCCACCTGTCTCTTGTTTTACCTTGATCATTGTCCACCTGTGCCCTGTTACCCATTGTGTATGTAAACCCTCTGTCTCCTCTCCGTCCTTGTCGGTTATTAGTTTATGTGGGTTGTGTTCTAGAATAAAGATTCTTGTATTTCAAAGATTCCCTTGCCTTGCCATACTTTGCCCGTAACAGACCGTGACAGTGGGTAGCAGCAACAAACAACGTAGCCTTTTTAAAACGATGAACGAAGCGGACTCTTGCTGTCCATGAAAATATACTGGATAGATCTTGTTAGGCATGTTTAAGTTAGGCTAATGAACATGTTGCATTCTATACAGCCTGATTATGTCATTCTTTAAGCTACATAGCATGTCTCCAGTTTTCCTCAAATTTGACTAATTAAAAAGGGATAATAGGATAGTTGACCGGCATATCATCAAAATGTCCGGAAAACGAAACCTCTGCCGGTCACTTTGACCGGCACCATTTTTTTCTAGCGGAAACTCTGGCGTGCGTGTGATGGGAGGTGAAAGAGGGAGATCATATGCAAACATTACATACGCATAGTGCATGGTGCACTGCATGAGATCATATGCAAACTTATTACACGGCTCTTCATAATGCTGCAGAATGCTCCATTCACTTGAATGGGCCTTCCCAACGTTCGGTGGTCTGCTAATTCTCAATAACAGACCGTTGCTAAGTATAACAGACCGCAGTCAAGGAAAATGGGCTTTGTGCTTCTATTTCACATCTTTCATATCACTACGCAAGGACTGGAACTTCATTCAAAAGTGAAAGCAGACGGTTGATCAGCTGTGTTCTAAAAAATGTTTGATTCAAGTTCAGCGTGTGCTGTTGTCGAACTATTTGTTTCTCACCAAAAGCCACGAAGAAACGGTAACAAATAGGCTATGTAGGCTAAAGAGTCACATTGTGGGGAGTTTGTTTCGCTTTGGCAAGTAGCCGTGTAATAAGCGGGATAATGTATAGAACGCCGGTCATTATTCCGCTGCGCGTCGGGGTCTGGTTCGCCCTGTCGGGACTTATTTTCCCAATAATGACCGGCGTTCTATACATTATCCCTTATATTACGTACGCACAGTGCATGGTGCACTGTATGAGATTGTATGCAAACATTACATATGCACAGTGCGTGGTGCACTGCATGAGATCATATGCAAACATTACATACGTACTGTACAGTGCGTGGTGCATTGCATCTTTATGCTCTTGTGACATGTACACATGCATTTTATATTGCAGTGCACTGATCTTATTGATGTTCATTATTTGTGTGTGTTTGTGTGTGTGTGTATGTGTGTGTGTGTGTGTGTGTGTGTGTGTGTGTGTGTGTCTGTGTATGCAGCTTTAGCTGATTGTACTGTATATGGGGGCTGTGTCGGCATTGCCGAAGCCCATAACCCAATGCACAGACTGCAGCATCTGCCAAAATGACACTGTTTGTCTTCATTAGCCACAAGATGAAACACACACACACACACACACACACACACACACACATACACACACCACACACACACACACACACACACACACACACACACACACACACACACACACACACACTCCTCACCCTAAAGGACCACCTACTTTAACCTTTTGCAGACATACTAAATTGTGGACTGATCGCTGGTTATTAACGATCCCAATTACTCTGCCCACACAATCAGACACACACACACACACACACACACACACACACACACACACACACACACACACACACACACAGAAAGTAGAGACTGTACCTCTGACCTGCTAATAAATTACAGGGCATTTCTGCACACAGCTGCAGAAATGAAAGAGTGAGAGTGAGACGAAGGGAGAGAGGGAGAGAGAGAGAGAGAGAGAGAGAGAGAGAGAGCACTTATTCTACATTACTGGTCAGTCATGTGGGTAAATGGGGAGTGACACAAACACACAAACACACACACATCCTTACAACATGCTGATCAATAGTAATGGGCCTCCCTTCAAATGCTATTTTACTGGAATAAATAAAATGAATCAAAATCTAAATAAATATGTTCGATATAACCAACAACCAGTAATCCTAAACTAATCAAATCACATGAAAAAAAGGAAGACACACACACATATACACACACACACACACACACACACACACACACACACATATACACACACTCCCTTGGAAGTTTCTAACACATCTTCCTCCCTCAGTTTTAACACACAGGGTACCCAAACAGTCCCCATGGTGACCCAAATACACCCTCTAATAAACCAATTGCCCAGAGAGAGCTGAAGCTAACAGGACATTATAATAGGACAGAACAACAGAGCAATTAAGAGAAGGATGAGAAGAAGAATCTCCCAGGATGTGAGCTGCTGCCACTGGCACTGAGACCAACTACCAGAGGAGGAAAAGTCCGGCTTCACAAAGTAAAAGTCCTGCCATATATTGGTTTTACCAGTGAACACCAATTCGATGACCTACCTGGCTGAAGAGTTGTGCTAATTAGAATCATCTGGTTTAGGTGAATGGTTGGGACAGATATGTGGAAGAACTTTCTGAAGCCAGACTTTTCCACCTCCTATCCAATAACTTCAGGACATAATGGCCCAGAGAACAGCCAACAGGTCAATACTTACAGCTCACCAACGCAAGAGCAGAGAACAGCAAACAGGTCAATACTTACAGCTCACCAACGCAAGAGCAGAGAACAGCCAACAGGTCAATACAGCGCACCAACGCAAGAGCAGAGAACAGCCAACAGGTCAATACTTACAGCTCACCAACGCAAGAGCAGAGGGCACTAAACAGAATAGCCAACAGGTCAAGTCATGGGTTTCATCAGGTCCCTTTCCACAGGTGTATTAATCAAGCACCATGTCTGCATTCATAATCTAGGTTCTTGATTTTATACACCTGTGTAAAGGGACCTGATGAAACCCATGAATACTTACAGCTCACCAAGAGCATTCTCACATTCAGTCAACTGATGTCTGATACAGTTTCATTCATGTATTTCGCAAATAATAACAAACTGACATAAGCATGCATGTGTAACCTGCATTGTGTTGAGGTTGTGGTGCTAGCTCCCTGTCTAACTAGCATGTCTCTTAAGGCATCGGGAGAGAGGTTTACCTAACGTACGTACTGCACAGCTACGTTCCAGCTGGCTACTGTTACACACATAGAGTACAAACACATAAACACAGGCATATAAACAACTTTGATATTAGAAGCTTCCCATTGGCTTCACTGGCTAAAACACTTAGCACATACAATCCACCCACACAGAAACAGACACTCATTGATGTGTTCTACTAATTAATGCCGCTATAGTTAGGTACATTTTTTGGTGTCAACATAAATCAGTGTATTCTACACTTAAGTTGTTGTTTCAGTGCTGTAAGCGAGATTTATATTTCATGAATCCATCAGTCAGATGTGCGATCTGCCCTCCAGATAGGGGCTGAGTCTGGAATGGGTCCGGCTTTGACCCGGGCCAGCCGCGGTCCAGTTCTGGCCCTGCGTTTGCGGCTACCTGGAGCCTCCCTGATTTGTTTCCTCCATAAAGAAGATGGATGCTCCATCTTTATCACATTTGTCATCCGCAGACCTCTTAGAGAGGGAAAAGAGGGAGCAGCGATGGAGGAGATGAGTGATTAAGGCTTGGGTCTAATTCAGACAGCTGCAATGTACACCGAGCCATTAGAACTAATAAGCTAACGCACTGCAGTCGTCATGGAAATGGCACCGCCTACTCTGAATACACACTCACTGAAGGAACAAAGCTCCCTGTCAGAACCTACAATATTTGACAATGTCAATATCTTAGTCTCCATCTATATCGAAAGTCATTATCAAAAGTTGCTTCTCACCTGTGCATGGATACTGTACAGGCGCTTACAATACATCACTCATGTCATTGGCATGATTGATTTCTACCAAATGATTGCACAGTGCCTTAAGGCTGAGTTATGATTCTGTGTCAACTTGAGGCACGTTGGTGCCTCTACACCATGTTGAACCTTTTTTAGTTCTGGGTGTCCTGTGTCTGTGACTGCTGTGTTTAAATAGAAATATTATTTGTTTGAGCCTTTGAACTGTATATGTTATTGAGAAATAGACACAATATATTTCAATAACCTTGTTATTGTAACCAGAAAATATATCTGAGCTTATTTGTGTGGTGTCCGCCAGCCAGTTAATAGGATGTTAGCAAACTAACTAACATTTGACCACAAAGTACTGTTTGCTGCTGAAGTACTGATTTCAAAACATTACTGAAAAATAAGACGTTGTACAATCGGATAACCCTGTCATTGTACGCAAAATTATGTCCACAGTATAGGCTGCTGAAGCACACCGGCTATCAACACACGGAGCTGTCTTTGTCACCTTGACGTGGCGTTACAATGTTTTGGAGGTGCACGCATGTCAGGTGACTGCGTAGGACTTGGTAGGGTGTCAGGTGACTGCGTAGGGCTTGATAGGGCGTCAGGTGACTGCGTAGGGCTTGGTGGATGGCAACACAGACGGCTCTGGGCTACACCATCGATTCTATGTGGAAGCATAATTAGGCTTAATACTTCTAATATTGACACAACACACTGCAGCCCATCCTCCTCTGTTCAGGTGCCATAATATGATGTAATGATCTATAATAAGTAAGTGATGGTAAGTCATCGATGTGTCATCAACCTCATCTTACACTCTGGTAGATGCCCATATGGAGCCTCAGCAAGTGGGCCGGAGATGCGATTGGGGTGATAAAACACATTTCAGGTGGTGATTAAAGAAGTTTATAATAACACGTTAATAACACGTTAATAAGAGACAGGTGGGAGCTTACAGGTGTGGACGCTGACGGTGCTGCTGGCGTTGTCTCGGCCCAGTATGTTCTCCACCACACACGAGTAGTTCCCAGCATCCTCCAGCCGCACTCGACTGATCTGCATCTTGGAGCTCTTCCTGCAATGGGGGGGGGGGGGGGTGGGGGTGGGGGGGTGGGGGGCAGGGTTGGGGGAGGGGAGAACAGACATGCGAGAGAGAAGGTAGTTAGAGGCCTGGAGGGAACGAGGGAGAGTGGGTGAACGACAGAGATGGAGAAGGAGAGCTACAGGGAGAGACAGCACATGAGTGAGAAGGAGGGGAAGGGAAAGACAAAGAGACAGGGAGAGAGAGATGATAGGGAGTGGCAGAGAAGGAGATGGACAGAGAGAGAGAGAGAGGGAGGGAGAGAGATATAAGAGGATGAGAAAAGAAGGAATGACAGAGACAGGGAGAGTAGACAGAGGGAGAAAGAGAGAAAGGAAAAAGGAGGTAGTGAGTTAAAGGGGGGAAGAGCAGAGGAGAAAAAAGAGAGAGGAAAGAGGAGCGAGAGCAAGAGAGAATGAGAGAGAGAGAGAGAATGTGAGAGCAAGAGAGAGAGAGAGAATGAGAGAGCAAGAGAGAGACAGAGAATGGAGGAGGAAGAGAGAGAGAGAATGAGAGAGCAAGAGAGAGAGAGACTGTTATTCAGACACACAAAGACATAGATGCTCTCAGCAGAAGCAGCACTCTGCCATTTTGTTGTCACCAGCGCTCCAGTGATCTCTCCATCACTCCGGTGCTCTGTGGCTATCCGCCCGCCCAGCCTGCATGCGTCTCTGCTATCCCACGTGGCTTTGCAGACACGCCTGCGGCAGGCCAGACGCAGACTATAAATAGGCAGCAGCTATTTTTAGAGTCCACTCTGCTCCGGTCGCCACTACCTGCTCGGCGGAAGGGAGTCGCCCCGGCAACGACGCATTCCGTCCAGCATTACGCTTCCTCTCTCAGGCTGCTGGCTCCGGGACGTTTGGCAGCGCGGCTCCGGGGGGGATTCGGCCCCAGTCTGGGAGGGGTCAGGGTCCCATCTGGCTCAGGAAATCAGGAAGTGATGTGAGCGGTCACTCACAGATGTCACGACACGTTGGGGGAAGAGCACGAAGACTGGCAGACGGTCAGTCTGAAGCTAGGACACTGGTCCAAATTGGGACGGGAGAAAAAGACCTGACCACTGAGGCTGTGTGAAAAGAGTCTCACTTCAAGACTAAACCCCGGGGTAGACCAAGTGGTATGGGTGCTGTACCCTCACACACACACACACACACACACGCACACGCACACGCACACGCACACGCACACACAGTAGAAATGCATTACAGTAACACACTCTGATGATCCCCTCACAGTGGCTAGTCTCTGTCCTCACATTACCCTGACCTCATCCCTTCTGTCCTGCTCACAAGAATGGACATCCCCTCTGCCTGTGTGTGTGTGTGTGTGTGTGTGTGTGTGTGTGTGTGTGTGTGTGTGTGTGTGTGAAAACCCACAGCGAGACCAGATTCACACTCGCGGTGACATGGAGGCTGGGAGAAGGCAATCCTGTTAGAGAGATCCAGTTTCCCTAGAAACTGCACGTCAGCACTTTTGGCTCTGTGCGCTCTGCACACACACACACAATGTTAATCAGACACACTTAATCACACACACACACACACACACACACACACACATGCGCACACACACACACACACACACACACACACACGCACGCATAGTGCTGATACTGCATAGCAACTGTACAGTCACATCAGTGGAGAGTGCAGACATTGAATAGACACAGCTTACCAAAGAGATACTGTACACCAGCAGCTACAGAGCAAACATGATTACACTCCACACACACAGAGTCCAGGCCAGGATAAACACAGCACGCAACAACACTAACAAACCAGAATGTGTGTGTGTGTATATATATATATATATATGTGGCCAATGTGGTATCAGTATGTGGGCCTATGTGGAACCACTTTAAGGCATAACATTTTCATAAAATCTTACATAAATGCTTCATAACATAGTCATCAATGCATTGTAACACAAGGCCATAATTATTTGAAGAACCATCAGGAAAAGGCGAACAGTTATAAAAATAGTCTTTCTGAATAACTATTTTCAATGTGAAGAACCTTTCAGTTCAACACAGTCATGGTTCTTTATGGAACCATATAGTTATGAAAAGAACCTTATTCATCTTTCTCTTCCTCTTTGTGTGGTAGTCTGTTGTCAATGTAATTTCGGCCTCTAGTAGCCTGACGTATACATACTCAATTCTATTGTGAGTCTAATACTGCTTGATTTGGACGTGATTATGGGGAGTGTTTCAACCGATACATGGGGGAAAATGGCATTGCACTCGATTGGATAGACCTAACCAATCAGAGCAACGAAATAACGTACCATGAATCCTGTAGGGAGAACAGCCGAAACATTATTCTTCACAAGAGATGCCTTAATGCTGTTTTCTGATAGCTTTTTGAAGTTATTGTGCTGCCAATATCTTGTACAGACAAAAGACAGAAAAGGGTGCTAAGATGACGTGATAGACTATGCACTGTTGCATATCTGTCCATCATCGCATAAAGCCCGCCCAGACAATGTCATTGGTGCGGTTGGTTCGAACTGCTCTGGTATGGGCATAGTTGCTTCTCAATGGAACAAGTCCAGACTGAATTTCCGTGGGCGGGGTTAAATTCTGGACTGGCTTTCAGGCTACCACTCTAGTTTATGTGGAGATCGACTGCCTTATTTTTAAATGTTCAAATAAACACCAGGGCTACACCAGGTCTGCAACGTGTCGCTATCACGCCTGGTGTAGCCAGTTCCATTGATCATAGTGGAAGCTAATGTACGCGCCGCTATCACGTCTGGTGTAGCCAGTTCCATTGATCAGTGGAAGCTAATGTACGCGCCGCTATCACGTCTGGTGTAGCCAGTTCCATTGATTATAGTGGAAGCTCATTGTTGGAGCAGACGCTACGTGAGTATAATGCTTCAGTTACGTGCCCGGTGTAGCCTCCCTGTTAGACTTATATGAACCCTAATAAGCCATTAGATTACATTTATCTTCAGACAATATAATTATTTTCTAACATTATAATGTGAACAATTATCTAACTATTTCAGTTACAGTTTTTGCCCATTGCTTACACACTAAAAATGAATACCTACAGTAAACTTCTTGTACCATACCTTAAACACTGTGTAACCATAACTTAAACACATTTTTTGCTTTGCATTGTTTGCAACACACTTACTACAAAACACTACACACGGTTTCTTACATTAGACTCTTTGTTCAAAAATGAAATCTCCTGTTATCATTGGTAAAACACTTCCATTGAAAATGCAAGCACACATACCTGAAAACACTTACAGAGAAAACTGAACACCAATCAGTCTGAGGCTTAGCCATGGGCGTAGATTTGCGTGGGGTCCGAAGGACGTGTCCACACCAATATCAAATAATGACTGAAATGTCCCCACCAATATTCAGGTTGAAACGGGGAAAAAGGCGCCTCATGCGGTACACAAAAGGTTAAATCATTTCCCACTTCAGTACCACCACCCAAAATACGTCTTTGAGACAGATCTGTTTTTTGATTGGCTTAGCTCCCTGTAGACTACAATGCTGTCGATTAGAAGTTTTTGACACACTTGACTGCAAAAATCTTAGCTCTAATCTTTGCTTGGCTGTCGATTCGAGGATGTCGGGCATGAAAAGAAAGGTGGAGGACATCAGAAGTTATTTCAAGAAACAAAGTGTAGCCCTAAGTCATAATATTATGCACTAGTTATGAATGCCAGAAAATTATTTTTTTGGTAGGCTACACATTTAGTTGACAGTGCTATATGTGTATAGCCTATTAAATGGACGTTGGAATCCACCAAATACCAGCTAGTTCAGCTATATTGCGCTAGCAGATTTGTGTACTATGATAATGGTTACTAAGGAAAGGAAATGCATGCGTTTAACCAGCAATGCAATGTTTGCTAAAATGAATGAAAATGGCACGAGGATGTCAGTGAAAACAAATGCATTTATATGGGCTTGACGTGCTGGAGATAGAACATGAATGCAAAACAGATGACAGAAAAAGCAACCCAGCCGCTCCCTTTATCAGACAGCGTTGGTGTGGCAGGGTCACAGCAGCAGGTGAACTTGAGTAAGGACATGGTGTTTTTTTAGTGTTAGCTAGTTATAGGCTAGTTATAGACCTAGTGAATACTACTGGTCTTCTTCGAGATTTGAGTCGTGCTATGTCACTGCTCATGACATCAATATTTTATTTATAAAGTGACAGAGGAACCCCGGCCAGGTTGTTGCTCAGATAGGGGAGATTCAGGGCTACAGGTACATTTGACATGGTGTTTTGACTAAATATTTTACTGCATATCCATCAGTAGGTAATGCATTATACAAAGTTAAAGTCAGGCACGCATCATATATTATTATTATTATAATTTTTTTTTTTTTTTGGGGGGGGGGGGGGTAGTGTCCCCACCAAAGCTCAGACCAAACCTACGCCCTTGGGCTTAGCACTACAATAGACTTCAGGTAAGTTATTGTGTACCTGTTCAAGTGTGTACCCGTGTACAGTCCTGTATTTACCCCTTTACTCCCCATTTCTAAAACCTATCGAAGAATTATTATGACCGCCGCGCAGCGAAGTCAGATTTTTTTTTCTTCTTTTTCACAAATTTCCGTCAAGGATTCCGGGGACACGCATGTAGCCCCACATGGATAGCATGGAACCATCGTTTTTCGTTTTCATCTGTAGCCCCCCGCTGGACTGGACCCCCCGAAAGGAGGGTAGGGCAGACACAGTTTTCTGTGACTATCTCGAGAACCGTAGGGTTTAGGAGGACCACCTTTTTTTGTATGTTGATCTTAAGGGGCCATGTCAACCCATTCCATAACCACTCATTTCATGTATAACGCCACCTAGTTAAAAACAAAAAAGTAAAAATAAGGTGTTGTAATTGCAGGTATCTGTGACCTAACATGGTCAAAACTGCACGAAATTGGAAGTGTAGGATCATTATGACACCCTCTGTATGCATGCCAAGTTTCGTGGAATTCCGTTAATGGGGGGCCACACAATAAATTAATTTATGTTACTGTACCCCAACTGGCCTGTAGGTGGCCGGAGACAGTTTTCTGTGAATATCTCGAGAACCGTTTTTGTATGTTGGACTTAAGGGGCCATGTCAACCCATCCCATTTCCACTTATTTCATATATAGCGCCACCTAGTTAAAAATTAAAAAGCAAAAAATTAGGTGTTTTAATCACAATATATCTGGCTGACATGGTCAAAACTGCACGAAATTGAAAGTGTAGGATCATTATGAGACCCTCCGAATGCATGCCAAGTTTCGTGAACTTTCGTTCATGGGGGGCCATACAATAAAATAATTTATGTGTACAGTTAGTGACCGTACACCAACAGGGTGTTCTGTGAATATCTTGAGAACCGTAGGGCCTAGGATGACCAATGTTTTGCGTATGTTTGCCTCCAGGGGGAATTGAGTGTGCATAATGCAATTCAGTGAGACAGTTAGAATCATATATGCACCTTTTGTTTTTAGCCAGCAGCCAGACCAGCAGATACCCTGACTTTGCTGAATTACTGAAGCTAAGCAGGAACAAAGGAGGAAATGAACACAATTTGCCAAGTGTGATTTATTTTTGTGAAAAAAAAATGTGCCGGACTGGGCGGAGGTCATATTTTGTACCGCTCTGCAGTACATCTAGTTTTCAATGTGGCAAAGAAAAATATGACCAACAACCACATACCTGCATGCCTCTTTTGTAAGCAATAGAAGGGGCAGGCAGAGACATTGAGGTGGGGTCAGTTCAAGGATGGATATGGCACACAAGCTGATATTTCCCCCGTTGCCTAGCCCGAGAGGACATCGCCTGCAATGTCAACGAGGACTTGTGGACAGATCTGAACAAAAGGCAGGATCCATAATCCCCCCACCCCCGCCACACACACACACACACACACACACACACACACACACATACAATAAAAAAATAGTTCTATAGCAATGTCTCCAGTTTGTTTTTTCCTTTTTCCTTTTGTTTTGTTTCTACATTTTTGATTTTCACTTACAGTATTGGATTAATATGTGTGATTCTATTTTTCTTTATTTCTGTAGGAATGTCTGTTTATTTTTAAAAACTTTTGTTGCAAAAATGTCAGTTGATTACTGTAAAAATTCTACTTTTGAGTAGATTTCGATAGTTAATGCGTGCGTGTCAGAGCCGGACAGTAATTTGAGTACAATTTTGAGGGATCTGTACTTTACTCGAGTATCATTTTTGGGGTGTACTCATGACTTTACTCAAGTACATTTGAGAGGCAAATATTGTACTCTTTACTCCACTACATTTCTATCCATAACCGTGAGTACCTGTTACTTCTTATAAAAAAAAGGAAAAAAGAAAAATCTCGGAAACCCTCAATTTGTTGTTTCCCTCTCAAACGTGATTGGATTGTGCAGGCGCCACTGATTGGGACAGCCTATCAGCAATCACCTTCAGCTGTCCGCCAAAGTCAACTCCATGGTCAGATTTAGATAAGAGACGAAATCATGGACGAAACAATGGATGAAGACACAGCAGGTCCATCTTGGGAATGTGCCAACCTGTGGCCCCACCTCGCCAGACTATTTCAATTTTCTGTTGGTGTTAATGATAGTTTTCGCTTCAAGTGTTTCAATTACAAAATAGTATTTTGTATTTGAAATACGTATTTTATATACATGTATTAGAAATACTGCCCATCCCTGGCAACATGGTAAAAAGATGAAAATTACTTGATTTTACTTTCAATTCCTTTTACTGTACATTCTCCAAGGTATTAACATTAACATTTTTCATTACTCCATATAGGAGTTTCTGTACATAAATGTAAGCACTGTGGCAGTAATGCAATATTTAGAAAATGTAGGCTACTCTTGTACTCTTGATACTCAAGTACTTTTAAAAACAAGTACTTCAGTACTTTTACTTAAGTAGACATCTGGCTGTTGTACTTTAACTTGTACTTGAGTAAAATTTAGCAAAGGGTGTCTGTACTTTTACTCAAGTAATGAAGCTGTGTACTCTGTCCGCCTCTGGTGGGTGTACATATGTACACTGTGGTGTGTGTGTCCATGTGTACGTATGCATTTACTATGCCTGTGTATGCTCATGGACTAGTGCTAGTGTGTGTGTCTGTGCGTCTGTGTGTGCGTATGTGTGCGTGTGCGTGTGTGTGTGTGTGTGCGCACATGCGTGTGTGTGTGTGTGTGTGTATGTGCACACAGACTGCAGACTCACTTGTTGGATTTGATTTTGATGTCTCGGCTTTTCTTCAGCTCGCTGCCGTCCTTGTACCAGCGGAAGGCGGGGCTGGGGTTGCCGTCGGTTACCTCACAGCGCAGCTGCAGCCTCTCGCCCTCAGCCAACGACTGACCTCTGATTGGACGCAGTTTAGGGGGAGAGGCTGGAGGGGGGGAGAGAGAGATAGAGAGAAAGAGAGAGAGAGAGTGAGAGAGATAGAAAGAGAGAGAGAGAGACAGAGAGAGAGAGATGAAAAGGGAGGTGTGAGACATAGAGGAAGGAACAGGAGGAGAGATGGAGATAGAAATGGACAGAAAGGAGAGTGAAGCAGGGGATGCATAGAGAACAGTGGGAGAGAGAGAACAAGAGAGAAGTGAAAGAAAGGGGATGGTGAAAGGATAGATGAAAATGGAGAAGTACAATATGTAAGAAGACATGCATGTAAGAGATAAAGAGGTGAAGTAGAAAAAGAGGGAACACATGGATGGACATGAAGAGATGGAGAGATTGACAGAGATGAAGAGAGGAAGGAGAGAAATGTGATGAGATGAATCATTTTATGGGGATGGAGAG
>NW_027468630.1:27610127-27617627 GCF_046254945.1 Alosa pseudoharengus | reverse complement strand
ATGTGTGTCTATGTGTGTTTGTGTGTGTGTGTGTGTGTGTGTGTGTGTGTGTGTGTGTGTGTGTGTGTGTGTGTGTGTGTGTGTGTGTGTGTGTCTGTGTGTGTGTGTCTCTGAGCGTGCGCACGTGCATCTGAACGTGTATTTGTATTAAAGTCTAAATGCTGTATACTGTAGACTTGAAAATGGCAATCGATTTTAGCTTTATATTTGCACAAAACACACACATTCACACACACACATCTACATGTAGACACACACATCCACCAGGGTTGTGCACAATTTGAATTGTAATTCTGCTTCCTGTTTGCTACCTCAATTGAAATGCAAGTGAAATTCAAGAATTGATTAGGAATTTAAGAGCCAGAGAAGACAGAGAAGTTCTCACATACCCATCCACACTTACAGTCTAATTGATCTACTACACAAAGATACACCCAGACGCACACTGTGGGAAAAGAACATCATTCACACGCGTTCACATCTACTGGAGGGGGATCAGGGTAGTAATCTGAGATAATGTAAGCTCAACCACGACACACACACTCACACACACACACACACACACACACACACACACACACACACACACACACACACACACACACACACACACACACACACACACACACACACACAAATCACCTCTTTCCAACACAAGCACTAGCCCTGTACTTAGTCCTTTAATGAGCAGAAGAACTTTCCAACGCAAGCTGGAGGAAATCTACACGGTGGTGGGATTTCGGGTCCAGTTTGGGGGAAATGTTAAGCAGCCCTGAAATCCAGAGAGCTGCTCTCCTCCCAATCAATACAAGCCTGTGCCAAAGAAACGTAGCCAAGCCCAGAAACACACATACACACACACACACACACACACACACACAGCAGGCAGCGAGTACATCCACAGAGAGGGACAAAACCTCACAGGAGTAGAGGCATTTCAGACCAGTTTTTATAGATTTTTGTGTCCCATCTTTACATGTAGCCAAGTAGCAGATCCTTTTATCCAAGGCTATTTACAACTCACGTAAGGGTGTTTTGTATCGGCAGGGGCATCCCCTGGGAACTGAACTCATGCAAAAAATAGTAAGTGACAGAAATGCTGCAGTGACATCTTTACAGTATTTTACTTTATTTAACTGCTAACAAATGTTTACCTATTTATTGTAATATCAACATGAAATTGCTGCCAGTGATATCTGACATAATGACCTTTGGTTCCAAAAGTCTCAAAATAAAATATACAAAATTCAGAAAAAAAGGTACAGAAGGGACATACAAGTCTGTATATCATCAGTGACAACAGCCCTCTCTCTCCTTGGACACAACCACACATTTTTACTAATTTCCTCCAAGCCTTCCTTCTTAAGCCTTCCTCTTTGTGTTGTTTTCCACATTGAAGAAAATCAATCCCAAAAGTCCATTTGTACAGTTTTGTAGATGTGCATGTAATAACAGTAAAATAACTCAACATCAGGCTCTGTCTCCAACTGAGACTTGGATTAGCTATAGTTGATCTCTTTTACATAACATACAGTAAATAAGCCATTTCTCAAACGTTCATTGATCAATAGTTTCAGTGTAGCTTTTGAGTAGTTGTTATTTCAGAAGTAGAGGCTGCTTATGCAAGGTTTTGAACATTAGGTTTTTTATTCTGATATGAGTGTAAACATTTGAGATTAAGACTGATCCATAATGTTTGTATTGGGTAAGGTTGTCTGTAAAGAAAATGTACAGTAAGCATTCTAGACACATGTTCATTGACTCCGTATATTGTGTGAAATCAAGATGATTTGTTTTAAAGGTAATGATAGGCGCTGAAGACGGTCTGTGGATGCTCCACTGATGTGCTTGATGGGCTTTGGAGACAGTCAGTCAGCATCTCTCACGTATTTCTGCTGAAACATCTAATGGGGCCCACAAATGTTTCAACATCACTCCTGATGCTGCACATGTGATTGGCCAAATGTTCTGTGAGCATTTTTTGTAGGATTTTATCAACATTCCTTCCGAGTCTTTGTTGAAACAGAACAGGCAACTTGATGGGTCAGACGCTTGGTATGGGGTTTTCTGCATCTTGGAGTTGAAATTGTGCTCTCAGCTACAGATGTCAGATGCAGAGATGGTGTGGAATACTCAATCAGTCAGTCTGTCAGTCAGTCACTAGGCCATATTCACAACGAAAACTTAGCACATGTTCACAGGATCAACATCAACAGTGGATCATCATTCAATGTCAAATAAAGGTTACTAAAAAACAATGAAATTTTTGCTGATATTATCTTTCTGAGGCTTCACAGAGTTAGAGGAATGTTGTAAATCTGCATAATGAGTTCAAGGACTATGTAGCAGCACAAGACAGCTTCGCACAGCACAGCAAATCCCAATTGAATTTTGATTTTGTATTGCAACACACAGACCACCAGAACACACAAACACCTTCCAGGCCAGATCAATAGAACACAGAACATTTTCCAGGCCAAATTGATGCAAAAGGTATGGATTCCAAAATCAAGATTTGTTGCAAAGGCTTTGCTAAAACATCATATGTAATCAACTTCAACTGCTTCAAACATCATAAACATACTGTGCACAGTAGTGCCTGTGTGATTGACACAAATAAATCTGAATAAAGAAAATGATTCCCAACGTTCTCTACCAAGAAGAGATTACACTAAAGGCTAACATCAGTGGCTTGTATTGGTTCTGATGAAGCTGGGTATATCTTTCAAATAACAAACCTTTTACAGATATCACTTTCCACTTGAAAAAGAAAGCCCTTCATCCTAACTTTATCAGCACAGCTCACATCAGATAAGAGTCCGTGTCACTGGTTATCTGGCCAGAACCTGGGATGTCCTGCAGCACATGTGCCCCCATCTGAATTAATGAAGTACATGGCTACTGCTGACGTGACAAATTAAACCCCTTCACTTTGGCCGCTCGGATGTGAGCAAAGTCATTTTGATCATTATCACCCCTGTGTGTGTGTGTGTGTGTGTGTGTGTGTGTGTGTATGCCCATGTGTGAGGGGGAGGAGATCGAGAAAGACACCATAAAGAGGTTTTGCTTCAGCACTTTCCTCCAAATCAGCATTTTTTGATTATGTTTTATCACTGGTCTGCTCCATGCACACACACACACACACACACACACACACACACATCTCCCAACAGTTACAAGGTCTTTGGAGACGATGACAAAGGCGACCACAAGCTCTCTTTCGCTCCCCCCACCTCTCTCTCTCTCTCTCACACTCTCTCACACACACACTCATTCACTCACTCAAGTACATACTCACACTGTCTCACACACACCACTCTACCACTGTTCTTGAGAAGAGACAGGAAAGAATTTTGCTACATAAGCAGACGAGTACACAGGCACCCTCACCCACACACACACACACACACGCACGCGCACACACACAAACACACACACACACACACACACACACACACACACACACACACACACACACACACACACACACACACACACACAGGGAAACAGATCCATTGGCTGGGCAACTAACACTCACATCACGTTCCAGAGCCAAAAATAAAAAGATGGACTGTGCGCCCCTGCCCTCACCCCCCTCCCACACACACATACACACACATACACACACATACACACACACACACACACATACACACACATACACACACATACACACACATACACACACACACACACACACACACACACACACACGGACATATTGCCAGAACAATGTCCAGCTGCTTTTAAGAGCCAGAAAGAACACAAAGTAAAGTCATTACATATATCACTCAACACACAAACACACACACACACACACACACACACACACACACACATTGTAAGACACATTCCATGAGTCATGCTCTGCCCGGTCCTCTCTCCTCTATCTCTCTCCATCCCTCTTTCTCTCATTAGCTTTCTCCATCTCCTTCTCTCCTCTTACCATGCTATTATGTGTGTGTAAATGAGTGTGTGTGTGTGTGTGTGTGTACTGTGTGTGCGTGCGCGTGAATGTACTCTGGTTGGCCAGCGCTCAACCAACTAATAGATGTTATCCTCTGGCAGGACTCTTTGTGAGTCCACACTCCCTTATGAAAACTCAGGTACACCCTGCTCTGCCAGCCAACACACACACACACACACACACACACACACACACACACTGTGTCTAAAGAGAATTATTGCTCTGGGTTGGCTATTCAATCTCCGGCACATCATAACATTTTGTAAAATATCATTCATGAGTCAATCATTCCTACAGTGCAATGTCAACATTCAACAAACAGAGATATCTGAGCCCTCATTCTTTCATATCCACACAGCACACACACACACACACACACACACACACACACACACACACACACACACACACACACACACACACACACACACACACACACACACACACACAAAACGCATGAGCATTCTGTACAACATCTGGTCACCTTAAACACACAATCACACACATACACAAGCACGCATACGTATAGACACACATTCTCCTTCTGCATATTTCAGTGCATCTGCTCACCACAATAACACACTCACACACACACACACACACACACTGAGCTTTCTGTATGTGTTTCAGTGCTTGTGTTATTAGATGCTTTGAAGCTCAGGCTCAATTAAAGAGAGATCACACATTCCCCTCAGAATCACAGTTTTCCAGCAACACGCCCAGCCAATTAACACACACAGCGACACACTCACCCAAGTGCACAGGCAAACACGCACACACACACAAATTCAAAATTACATAGAAATCTACATGAAAACACACAAATGCGTGCACTTACATACGCACGCGCACACACACACACACATACACACACATTACAGCAACATTTGTACAAATACAGTAAGAAATACATACACACACACACACACACACACACACACACATATATGCAAAAACGCATATTGCACAGACAACAATTGCAATTGCACAGACACCCCACTGACAAAAACACACACAAACAGCACCTGGCACTCACACTCTCACCTACACACAGGTACACACCCAATACAGACACGGCAAAACTAGTGAAACACACATACTTTCACAGGTCCCACACTCTGTCACAGCGGAACTCCTTTTTCTGTCCTCTTTCTGTCGCCTCCCCTGTTCTTTTCTCTCCTTCTTCCTCACTCGTTTCTCTCTCTCCTTCTGTCTCCTTCCCTCCATCCTGCAACTCTCCACTCTCACGTTGGTGTGAGAAAGTGACTGAGTGAGAGCTTGACTGGTGGAGGTGTGTGTGAGTGTGTGTGTGTGTGTGTGATGTGGGAGAAAAGGAAGGGAGAAAGACAGCTAGAGAGAGAGAGAGAGAGAGACAGAGAGAGAGAGAGAGAGAGAGAGAGAGAGAGAGACAGAGAGGGAGGAGGAGAAAGCGAATAGGTGGAGAGACAATGCTGATGAGATGTGACTGCAGGTGTGTGTGTATGTGTGTGTGTGTGTGTGTGTGTGTAAGTGCGTGTGTATGTGAGACAGAGAGAGAGCGAGGGAGAGAGAGTCTGTATGTCTGTCTGTGTTTGTGTGTGTGTGTGTGTGTGTGTGTGTGTGTGTGTGTGTGTGTGTGTGTGTGTGAACGTACAGGAAAAATCCGGAGGAAGTGAGAGAAAAGAAATAAATAGACTGTGCAAAACAAGCATGTTTATGTTTGTGAGGGGGTTGTAAATAAAAATAGACCACCATGACAGAGAGACAGAGACCTGAAAAGAACTGATATGAGAGATAATATGACAGAGGAAGAGAAAAAGAGAGAGAGAGGGAGAGAGAGACAGAAAGAGAGAGAGAGAGAGAGAGAGAGAGAGAGAGATAGAGAGAGAGAAAGCTCATTCTACCGTGATTCTCAGGGACCTGAATAGAAACATCCAGATGTACTTCATCTGTTAGTTTAAGATTCTCAGATACATACTGAACCAACTCTAGGAGCTACACAGAAACAACTGTACGTACACATGCAAACGTGAACACACACACACAAACACATACTTCAATGGAATCTGGAGGACTAGGATCTATGGTGAGAGGTTTGTGAATGTGGATTGCTGAGTATCAGGGTTGCCATGGTTACATAACAGACACAGGGGATGCTAACGACCTGGAGTCACCCTTTAACTCAGCATCCAGACACACTCCCACACAGACACACAGACACACAGACACACACACACACACACACACACACACACACAAAGTGCATATTTTGTGATTTAGATATCAGATGGTGATATCAAAAATTCCATCTAAATTCCTGCTTTCTGACTAAACATTTTAACAGTCTCACACAAACACACTCAAAACCATGCAAATGCACTGTGGATCACATACACACTGTTTAGTCCCACACATAAACACTCACACACACACACATGTGCACGCATGCGCACGCACACACACACACACACACACACACACACACACACACACACACACACACACACACACACACACACACACACACACACACCAGTTCCATTCTCTAGCTCCACCCTGACCATAACTAGAATATTTTCCATATCTACATCACTCTCATAGCATTACTCTCTTGTGGATTCACACACACACACACACACACACACACACACATAATAACCTGACCATCATCCATCAGCATTGTTTCCAGTGCGAGTGAGCTCAGAGGCAGCTCCATGTCCTGCGTGACCTCCAGGGTGCGGGGTCACCACAGGGCCTCTGATCATCAGTGCATTGATCAGTCCATTAGCTACATAAATCAGCAGTATTGATTAGTGTGTGTTTGACTGACTCTGTTCACAGTGGAGGAGGACCGACCCTGAGAGCTACTGACCACTGCATCAGATCAGGGCCAGATCAGAATCACATTAATGCCACACCAGGACCAAACACCGGGACCGCAGACTAAATCAGAATCACATTAATGCCAGACAAGGACCGCAGACTAAATCAGAATCACATTAATGCCAGACAAGGACCGCAGACTAGATCAGAATCACATTAATGCCAGACCCCAACCGCAGACCAGGACCACAGACTAAATCAGAGCCAGTTAACGACCGGGTCAGGACCACATCAGAACTAGCTCTCTAACTGATCAGGGGCAGATCAGAATCACATCAATGCTAGATCTTTCACAGATTAAGGTGAGACCCGAACTAGATTGGAATCACATCAACGCTAGATCTTTCACAGATTAAGGGGAGATCATAATCACATCAACGCTAGATCTTTCACAGATTAAGGGGAAATCTCAACTAGATCAGAATCACATCAACACTAGATCTTTCACAGATTAAGGGGAGATCAGAACTAGGTCATAATCACATCAATACTAGATCTTTCACAGATTAAGGGAAGATCAGAACTAGATTAGAATCACATCAATGCTAGATCTTTAACAAATTAAGGGGAGATCAGGTCTAGACCAGATCACATCAACGCTAGATCTTTAAAAGATTAAGGTCAGATCACAACTATATCAGAATCACATCAACGCTAGATCTTTCACAGAT
>NW_027468630.1:27567627-27600127 GCF_046254945.1 Alosa pseudoharengus | reverse complement strand
AGAGTGGAGGGCTGAGATGCCTTCATCATGTTAATGTGGCACCTATTACACATGAATTATGGGATATCCCACCATTGGAGCAAGGGCTGATGGGAAGAGACAAATAAGCACACACACAAACAAACACACACACACACACACACACACACACACACACACACACACACACACACACACACACACACACACACACACACACACACACACACACACACACAATAAAGAGGTGTCACACTGTCAGACATCCATTCAGAAAAACAGTACCAGTTTCAGGGTATTTCTCATTGATAGGGTGAAGCCCACACACACACACACACACACACACACACACACACACACGCAGAAAAACTGGGTAGGTGTTTACGTGCAGCATCACGTGATTAGGGTCTAGAGAGAGACGAATGGGGAGCAGATCAATTATTCAGGAGAGGGATAAACTTCATCTGTCCTCTCTAGCAAGGACGCACACACACACACACACACACACACACACACACACACACATACACACACAGAGAGATAGACACACACACACACACACACACACACACACACACACACACACACACAAGCAGACACAAATACACACACACACACAGCACTCTCGGATCCACACACTAGTCCTCTCATGAGGCCATAAAGAACACCTAAAGAACACCTCACCTTCACCTGGACATCCATCACACACACACACACACACACACACACACACACACACACACAACCCTAACCTTCACCTGTATATACTTAATCACAGCTCCCCTTGACCTGTGTGACGCTTATATACACTTAAGATTCCAAAGGGAATCCACCTCCCTCCCTCCCTCTTGCTCGATCCCTCTCTGTCTCTCTCGCACACACACACACACACACACACACACACACACACAGACACTCATCACCGACACTTATAAATGTTTATATTCACTTGGGCGTACTTATTTATGCACACATCCTTTAAAAAGGGTGCCTACGCAGAATTCTCTCTCTCTCTCTATCTATCTATCTCACTCTCACACACACTACAATGACTTAGACATGAGAGGACTCATAGGAAAGTTGCATTACCAAACTACAACCAGTAGATGTCACTAATTCCCATCACAGGGGCCCCTACATACAGTTTTTTTCAAATGCTTACACACTAAATCTTTGCTTGTCACACAATTTTCTAAACATGTCTTCCAAACATCATAACCCCACACCAAATCTGCAAAACCATACACTAATTCTCAATGTTTGACTCAGTTTTCAATTTACTAAAACACATTTTGCAAAACACCACACACAATTTTCTACTTAACACACAAAAATCTAACCGGAAGTAACTTGATTACGTTTTTCAAATACAACTCATCAAAATGCCACACTAAATCACCAGTGCTTCAATCTCTCTCTTCACATGTGTAAACACTCATTACTTTACGGAACACCATCCAATCATTGCATTAGTATGAATAGTATTAGGTATGGACCCTCTCAATCTGCTTCTAGAGGATTTACGGTTTACTGTAAATGTTCAGAACCAATGCAGATACTTTGAAAGGAATGTTCTACAAAAAGTCGACTTTATGTACAGTAAAACTTGTCTTTACCATTAGCTCAATTATTTTTTCTATAGACCTATGAATACATACACCCCCCCCACACACACACACATAAACACAGACACACACACTTTTCTTTGGAAAAAGCAAAGTAATTTGATAGTAGTCAGTCATTTCCATCTTAGGCAAAATCAGCTTTTTCAGAACTCCATGTACATCTGGTGGTCATTGTATTTTGCTTTGCTTTGTTCTTGTTGGCTGTAAAATACTGTATTTGCAACAGCAAATTATTTGCGAAAAATCACTATTTTTGGTTTCAATAATACTGTGTATTTCAACTTCTCTCTGTACCGTAACTTTCACTCTTGTATGGCAATACATAAAGCCTATGAAAGACACAAGAGCGTTTTGAGAAACAGTGTGTAAATGATGTATCCAAAATGTCATATTATGACAATAGTGTTTGTAATGTGAGGTGAATGTTTGCTTTAAATATGTGTTTTTGACATTTTGAGCAATTGTGGGTTTTGTGTGTGGAGAAAAATAGACACAGTTTTGAAAACGTGTGTAAACAACTGTAAAAAACTTTAATATCACACGAGTGGAGGGAGCCAAGGGCGTTTCACAAGACACACTGTCCATCTGACCACATGTTCAATTGACCACACAACAAGATCACAGCTGTTTTATTCACTAATGATTGCATATGTTGTTAGTGAGTATAAACATGCATTCAGGTTAATGCCAGCTACCCTACAAGTTCATATTATGCACAAAGGCAACACATTCAAATTCAAGTCTCTCTCTCTCTCTCTCCCTCCCTCTCTCGGTTATACAATTCATTTGGATGTATTTTGTAATGATGTAAATAACTAGATGTACCGCATAGCGGTACAAAATATGACAGCCGCTCAGTCCTGTACATAATAAATCACACTTGTCTCCATCTTTTACTCCATCCCCCACTCTTGAAACTTTTGTGTATGCTTGTTTGGCATGCCTGAGTGTGTGTGTGCAGCTGCACAGAAAGTAGCCTACTGGTGCTGAAAAGGTGAATAGATTGTAGAATAGCCAAAGAAGATGTAGCATTGTTATAAAACCTTTAAAATCTCTAAACAACCACAAGTAGGGCAGTTCATCACAGTTCATCCATTGCAACTGGATTGATGAAAGGTCACTTACACCTGTAGGCTACATTGTATTTGGGAAAAGCAAAAGGTATCAGCATAATGTTATTTATTTATTTATTTATTTATGTATAAACAAAAACATCTCTGTCAGTTCCATGCCGTTTTCAACAGCTATCAAAAACAAAGGTCATTTTTGGATGGATGGATTTTTTGTGAATGTTTCTTCTTCTACATAAGATTTTAGTCATCTTTAGTTCATGTAATACTTTATTGTCAATGCACAAATTAAGTAACAGTAGTCTGAAACGTTATTGTTAATGCACAAATTAAGTAACAGTAGTCTGAAACGAAATGCTGTTTTACATCTAACCAGTGGTGCAAATAACTGACATGTCCAAATGGGCCTTGATGAAATGCGTCGCTAGACTGTTCATACACATTTTAACGGGCCAAAGAGCTGTTGTCCGTTATTGTTCGTGCAAATATAGGCTGATTCATGTTCCCTTGCATTGTGTAACTGAGGTCCATGGCTAATCTGGCTTTCACCAGACCAAGCTCAATCTTTTAAGAAATCAAAAAATAAATAGCAGGCAGATCAGGCTGGGATCACCCAGCCTAGTCCATAGGCACCCGATATTGTTTAATTTTCCGATTGAGATATCCACGCTCTGGCTATTCTAAATGCAAAAATGCATCAGGGAGTTATGACAAAACTGTAACTAACAAACTAGATCCTAATAAAAATCTGTTAGCTTCCCTAAGCTACAGGTAGGCTTAAAAGGTAGGCCTATTTACAACATAAATTGTCAATAGGCTATGCTGGCGACACAAAAAATCTCCTTTGGAAACCAATGGCTTACGCCTTACAGTATCAAGCGGACTTAAACTGCCATATCGTGGCGAAAAGTTGTAATAAAATTCACGCAGCTCCATGAGTCAAGGAAAGCGCGAATGAAGTAGCCACTTCTAAATGGGACCCACTAGCTTAAGGTGTGTTGCTAAAGCAGCCATAATGAAATGAAGGTGTCATTGTTTGGATACTTTACACACACATGCTTTTTAATTTCACAGACTACAAGTACCAAGCTGGAATCAAAGCACATCGATTCCCCTCTCACACCCTGCACGCACTTAAAACAAATAAACAGGCGTCTCAGTCTCACGCATGTATAGGCAAAACTGTATCAGACCGGTGTAACCAGTGGCTACTTCATGCCCATTGAAATTAAGGTGGCACGTGCCCCCTCGGATTTTTCCTCCCTAATATATATATTTTAATCATAACTTTGTTCCTATTATGCTCCATAATAAGCCAGAGCCTGCAACGACTCAAATGTATTCTTCTGGATGTGTAATAAATCGTACAGTAGGCTACCAAAATAGTTGAAGACCGATCAGCAGCCCTTTTCCTAATAGCCAACTCACACACGCTGAGCTCGCAATGTTTTGCGTGTGTTGAACTGTTACAGTTAACTTTAGGCTACAGTTTAAACAGTTGAACTGTTACAGTTACAGTTTTTGGTTACAATCAATGGTGTTGAAGTGGTAAGTAGGCTAAGCAATAAAAAATAGTAGAATTATTTGTGGTTGACCTGGACATTTTGACTTGGTGCTAAAAAGTTAGAACTATGGATTTGATGTTGGCCGCGAATTCCGAAGCTACGCATTAGCCTACGTTGTGTCAGTGTAACGTAGGCTACTCTTACAAATATTACAAATATTTGGCTTACAGACATCTGCTCTGTTTTGTCTTGTACGTGACAAAGTCTCCTAGTTCAATTGTTTCCAGTTTCATAGAAACGAGGGTGTTAATTTTGCAGTATAACTACAAAATCCAACCAAGTATAGGCCAAGGCATCGCGTTGTTTCTCCACTTGTTCTTTTCACGTATCTGGTAGCTAATCCATGTAGTGAAAAGGGATAGGCTACCCGTTCAAAAGGAGGACTACAGTTGTTTTATATAAATAGGATCGCAATGACCGTGATGTAGAGGGCAATAAAATAATAGCAGTCTCTCATGTATCAGGTCAAAATTGCTCATGATTTGCAGGTAGCAACTTACAAATGAGGTACCTATTGCTTGCTATAATGGTAATGAGAAATATATTAGGCCTAGTAAAATATTCAAATATTTAGTGTTAACCTTAGACTACTCAGCACTGAAACCTGTGAAACTTCTTTCAAAGTCCTTAATCACATGAATTAAGATTAAAATATTTAAATTTCTGAGCACCACAAAGTCAGACCTCAGCCCCCCCCCCCAGAAAAAAAAAACCTGATTGTGCCCCCCAAAAGTTTTGGCTTGCATGATTTGGGAGTGGCCCCCGGGGACGAAACAAAATTTTTCCGTAAAAGTCTAGTGGGGCTACATACCCACCAAATTTCATGTGCACCGGTGTTTCGGTGTCCCGGGTATCGTTGACCAAAAATTCAGGAAGTAGATGACGAGGAAAAAAAAAAAAAAAAAAAAAAAAACTTTGACAATCATTATATGATAATAATAATAATGATAATAAATAATGATAATAATAATACTAATAATATGAGAGTGCTACTTTTGTAACTTTGTGAGAGTGCATGACATGACTTCAACCCCCCCCCCCCCATATCTGAATATAGTTGATGCACCTTCCCATGCCAAGACAGATAAAACCATGCTATTTTGGACACTTTGGCCTAAACAATTTCAACCCCGACTTCAATTGCCCATTCCCTGCTCTAAACGCTGTTGTGTCAGGTCACATACGACTACCGTGACATGACTATGAATGACTTGTACAGACTCCAAGCCACGCGGTACACGATCCTGGAGAGATAACTGTTGTCCTCGTCTCTTAAAGAGACTAATGCAGATAATAGGATACAGGCTATACTCATGTTTATATTCACAGAAAGACATGAGTTATGCATGCTGTGCTGTGCCTCTGTGAAACTGTCTGCGTGCACTCCAAAAACAGTTCTCCGAGAAGCCATCAGTGACCTGCTTTCTTCTATGTGCTTGACTGCGTGTGTGTGTGTGTGTGTGTGTGTGTGTGTGTGTGTGTGTGGTGTGTGTGTGTGTGTGTGTGTGTGTGTTTGTTTTTGTCTGTGTTAAGTGTGTGCGTGTCTAAATGAAAGGCTGACAGCTGTGTGTAGTCTCCCTTCACATCATATGACAGGTTGGCAACTCTGTGTATGTGTGTGTGTGTGTGTGTGTGTGTGTGAATGTGTGTGTGTGTGTGTGTGTGTGTGTGTGTGTGTGTGTGTGTGTGTGTGTGTGTGTGTGCGTGTGTGTGTGTGTGAATGAGTGTTAGAGTTAGTGCGCGTATTCTCTCATAGTAGTGTATGAAGTGATGACAGCAATGAGTGTGTGTGTGTGAGTGTGCATGCTTTAAATGATTTAATCAAACTACTAAAAATATTCATGCCTACAAGATGAGAAGACAAGCTGCTTTTGGGAATAAAAAAAACTGTCCAATCTTACTGTTGTACTCTCTCTCTCTCGCTCTCTCTCACACAAACACACACACACACACTCACACACACACACACACACACAAACCTTACACATGTTTGAGCAGCTCTGTCACATCTGTCACATTCATTTATCTCAGCACATACCAGTGAAGATGCACAGGTGCAAACACACACACACACACACACACACACACACATATATATACATATATATATATATATATATATATATATATATATGCAGTGCACATAAGAGTATTGAAAGAGAGAGAAAGAGAAAGACAGAGAGAGAGAGAGAGAGAGAGAGAGAGAGAGAGAGAGAGCAGTAGTGTCTCATGTTGAAGGAGATGTGGATGGCTTAGTCTCAGTGCACTGTTTTCTACTCTACATAATTCATAACAGCCCTAGTTCTCTCTCTCACTTTTCTCTCTCCGCCTCTCTCTCATTCCATCTCTCTCTCTTTACTTCTCCCCCCCCCAACACACACACTTCAGCACTTGGGCCACAGGGCAGCACACACACACACACATACACACACACACACACCGATGCACATAAACTCACAAATCTAGATTAGAACACAGATTTTGTAATCATAACTTTGCTCAATGCTGTCTCTCTCTCTCTCACACACACAGACACACACACACACACAAATACACACACCACACACATACACACTGACACAACACACTCACACACACACACACAGACACACACACACACACACACACGCACACACGCGTGCACTGCACACACAACTCAGATAATTTTCCTCTGTTCTTTCTCTTCTGAAATCCCCACCAACCCAGCGGAGGTGACACACACACACACACACACACCAACCCCAGTGGAGGTTACACACACACGCACGCACACACACACACGCACACACACCAACCCAGCGGAGGTGACACACACACACACACACACATACACACACACACCAACCCAGCGGAGGTGACACACACACTGGGAGTGGCCAATCCTGAGTTGGTGACACAACGTGTGTGTGACAGTGATGAGTTGAGCCAGAGGAACAGAGTGGAAGATAGAGAAAAGGGATAAAGGATAAATTAAATGGAGGGATGATGGGAAAGGAGGGGTGTGTGAAAGATGTCGGGGGGTGGGGGTGAATGAATGTGAAAGGAAGTGATTACTGTAAGTGACTTAGTGAGAGTCAGTGAATGACTTAATCAGTGTGATTGTAAGTGAATGCAGGGGATGGATATGGGACTACATCAGAGAGTTAAGGTGCGATCCAGTTGTCCAAAGGACTCTACTTATGAGTAGTACGATGACCGAGGGACTCCCCCCTCACCTCGTCTAATGAGAAGCAATCTCATACAAATCAAAGGACCAGTTCACGCCGAGTTCTTACGACAAGGAAGTTATGTCATTTCACAAGTTACGAGTTGTTACAAGCCATCAGTATGTACAAATGGAATGCATGATTAGACAGCACTGTATCTAATCAGTTAAACCTTCTGTTGTGTTCGTTTCATGTTTACTAGTTTTGTGTTCCCGGTCAAAAATGACCGCTGCATTATAACTTGTTATAAAACCATAGTAGCACATATATTTTTCTCATCCATTAATTTCTAATGGCCGGTCATGGGTGTTCAAAATTGTTCAAAAAAATGATCAAAATTTGTTTTGTGTGTTCAGATGCCCTGTGTTAACAAAGTCATAGCCTCATGGTAGTCAGAATAAGTTAACAATATTTTTCAGAGAAAATAATTGTCAATCGGTCAGATTTGACTGCAAACACATCAGGAGGGTTAAATGAATGATTGAATGAATACATTAATGAGTTTCTAGTTCAGTGAATGAGTGATTCTGTTCTTTGTGGAAAGAATGCCTTAATAAGTAAGTAATGAGAACATTGAAGTCATAGTGGAATAATGGTTTAATTTATATGGTTTAATTTTAAGTATATGAATGAATGAATGAATGAATGAATGGATGGATGGATGAATGAATGAATGAATGAATGAATGAATGGATGGATGGATGGATTCTAGGGAGTTTTTCCTCGCCCCTGTTACCCATGGGCCTCTCTCTTTCTTTTCTTTTCTTCCTTTCTTTCCTTTTTTCTGTGATTGCCTACATTCTGTAAAGCGCCATGATATGATGATGTGTAATGTTTTGGCGCTCTATAAGCACAATACATTTAATTGAATTGAAATTGAAATTGAATGGATGGATGGATGGATGAATGAATGAATGAATGGGTGGATGGATGGATGGATGGATGAATGAATGAATGGGTGGATGGATGAATGAATGAATGAATGGGTGGATGGATAGATGGATGGATGAATGAATGGAAGATGGGTGCTGATATAATTTGTCTTTTATTTCAACTAGTGCTGCAGCGATTAGTCGACGTAATCGACCATGAAAATTAGTCGACGGCAATTTTTTTAGTCAACAAGTATTGACTGCCTATTTATTTTTGGTCTCCTGTTTCAAACGGCTCACTGTAATGTTATT
Source organism: Alosa pseudoharengus (assembly GCF_046254945.1). Taxonomy (NCBI): domain Eukaryota; kingdom Metazoa; phylum Chordata; class Actinopteri; order Clupeiformes; family Clupeidae; genus Alosa; species Alosa pseudoharengus. The sequence continues at coordinate 27,591,498 of NW_027468630.1, read as the reverse complement.
AACTCTATGTTATTAACTCTTGAGAAGTACAATGAATGTCTTTGGATGTTAAACAGGCTACCTAGACTTTGGCAGTATTGTTTTAAACCTCACCATGCACTCAAGTGTAAACGCAAGCAGCATAGCTGCATGCCTGCCTGCTTTCAGCACGATTCATTATTAGGCAGAGCTAAGCGGGTGGGGGTGGGGGCTAAGCTAAGCGTAGTAGGCTAGTCCAAACTCCAGACTAATATGGTATTGTGGAAATTGCAATAAATGAAGTGAAAATAGTGTCTCGTGTTGACAACGCAACGGCGAGTCGTTTGTTCATTCATACAAAAAAAATGTTAAAGTGAACATGGCACCGCCCGTGATATCAACAATTAAGGTGCACGTCATTAAAGAGACAGCGTCCCTATAACACAGAACAAGATAATACATTGACATGTCATGTGGAAAGGCTGTTACATGCTTCTGCGTCAACTCGGCGTCGTGACCCTTTTATGATTCTGCGTTGGGTTGCCTTGCATCGCGGTGCATTTCACCACCCTAACACTAGGGGGTGTGTGGCTTCGAAGTTCGGTGTCGCCTGTGTCTGCGTCGCTCACCACAGAAACCATATGACCGAAATGGTACTCAGAATGGCAAAACCCATAGACTGTCGTGCTAAAATATTAATCTTATTTGTTTGGCCTTTTCTTGCTTAGATTTTGTAAAAAGTATCGAGAAATAGACACAGTAAAATTCATTGACCTAGTTACTATAACCAGCAATTTAGTCTGAGGTTATTTGCGAGGTGTCTGCCAGCCAGTTTAAATTATGTTAGCAAGCAAACTTTAGCACAAATGCCCCGAAGTACTGCTTGCTGGCAAAGTGCTAATTTCCAAACGTTACTGACATATAGACACTTTACAAACGGATGACCCTGTAATTGTAACCAAAAAATGAGTTTATTTGCAAAGCTTATATCAGTGAATTAGCATGTTGCTAACTCCCCACAGTAGGCTGCTTGAAACAACGACTATTAACACACAGGACGAGTAGACCAATCGCAGACCGCAAGGTCGCCTCGACGCAAAGTTAACATTTTTTGGAGGTGCATGTCGAGCTACGGTGGAGGGGTCACAGAGGGGTTCACGGCGACGCAGAGGTGTCTGCGGGGGTACGCCGTCGATTCGACGCAGAAGCATAAAACAGCCTGAACGCATCTCCGATCGTAGCATAAATCACAACACAGAACACACTTACCACAAACATATGTAGTTAAGTAAGGGGACACATGTCAATAACACAGTATGATGAATTATGTCCAGTATACTATAGCCTAATGGAAAAGCAGATACTTATGCTTAGATTGTTAATGCATAGGGCTTTATCTTGGCGATCTAAAACTCAGCGCAAAGTGTATTGTTATCATGACGCAAAGCGTATTCCTATCGTACACTCCGATTTTTCGCCATGCGCGTCTCTTTCTTTGAACAATGTGCTCAGGGGTGTGGCAAATAACAACCTAAGGTGTGGTCTTGGCGCATTATCTAAACATCGCTATCTTACAATATCTAAGAAGCATTACGCCACTGACCAAGAAAAACATGGTCTATAGCGAAAGGCGCATATGAAGCACAGCTGAAGATGCAGTGTCACGAGATGTAAGCAGCAACTCCTCTCTGAAGGATAAATGTCCTTAGGTTTTTTATTCAGTCATTTAAATATTATTGGGGTAAGTGTTGCTTTTTTCAGGCTATGTTTTCAATGGTAACCCACTGTGTCAATAGTAAAAGTAATTAACTGTGTATAACTGTTTTGTCGTTGACTATGACACCACGGTGAAGGGAGGTTCACTTTGCCAATGAGATCAAATAATAGACCAGTGCAGATGCGTGTAGGCTATTACCCTGCTAGGTTTTAGTAAAGCTTGGTTTAGTGGAATACTTGTTCCATACAGTCTCACGTGCAAGCAAATTCCTTCAAATACGCCGCTGACTAAAGAAGTTGCGCTGCTTGTTGTTGTTTGAAGTTGCGCTGCTTGCTGTTAAAGGGAATGACAGATGTCATTTTCATTGTTTTATAGGATGTTACGCCCAAAACACACCCATGACGGATTAAGAAACATAAGAACCGCCTTGTTGCGCCAGGCGTACAAAATTTGATAACGTTTGATAGCAAAACCACCCCCAATGTGGACTGGACAAACCCCTAAGCTATTCGCCAGTGACCATGCGTATTAGATCACCAAGATAGAGCCCATAATGTTTTTGAACGGTTTACTTAATGAGCTTCTAACAAAAGTAGGCTGATATGTATTTTATGTTTTGCCCCTTCAGTTGAGTTGAAAATAAAACGGACACAACAAAATAACAAACACTTGATTTTTTTTTTAATTAGTCGTTTAGATCAGTCGACTAATCAAAATATTAGTCGACAGATCAGTCGTTAGAAAATGAGTTGTTAGTGCTAGCACTAATTTCAACCAGCACGACTCCACCAGCAAACCCAGCATAATAAAACTCCCATGGAGTCGAAAGTGGTTTAAATAGCTCTCAGTAACCAACAATGCACAGTATTCTAGCTGACAACCCTTGCTTTCCTTTGCACACAACCCTTGCTTTCTTTTGCACACAAGCCTCAAGATGCACAATTGCAGCCTTCGCCTTACACTCTCCTTTGATGGTTTTACAAGAAACAGGCTTTAGAAAGTAAAAAAAGACAAATTGAATATAAATACACAAGACTGAGTGAATGAGTAAGTGAGAAAGTGGGACAGAGAGAGGGAAAGAATGTGTGAGTGAGAAACAGAGGGAGACGGAGACAGAGATTGAGAGAGTGAGTGAGTGAGAGAGAGAGAGAGAGAGAGTGAGTGAGTGAGAGAGTGAGTGAAGGAGTGAGTGAATGAGAGAGTGAGAGAGAGAGTGAGTGAGTGAGAGAGTGAGTGAGTGAGAGAGAGAGTGAGAGAGAGAGAGAGTGAGTGAGTGAGTGAGAGTGAGTGAAGGAGTGAGTGAATGAGAGAGTGCATGAGTTAATGAATTCACGAGGGAATGATTGAGTGAGTGAGCGTACGAGTGAAAGTGAGAGTATGAGTATGGTAACCTCTGCCCTTAGACAGCTACGAGGCAGGATATGAACTACTCTGAAGTACTCTGACTACTCTCACAGCAGCTACGAGGCAGGATATGACGAATACTCTAGGTCAGGGGTCTCCAACCTTTTTGGGAATGAGGGCTACCTGAAGACCCGAAATCATATGGAGGGCTACTCATTTAAAACAAACATACCCTCACCCCTTTTTTGCGAGGGTAGTCCTCCTAAATAATAGGCCTATGTGATTTTTACTTTTAAATGATCATTATTTGTGCAGGCCTATACGTCTTTATATATTAAGCAACTGTATTTTCAAATTTAATATCAATAACCTATGCAACACTACCAACATTTTTGTTCAGTTTGTTCATTTCAAAGTTTGCATGGGGAATCTAATCTATTTTTTTTTTTTTTTTTTTACAAAAAAACTTTCTTTTTGTGCAATTAATAATTTGGGTTACAATTTGTACCCAATTTATACCAACCCACCATTATGAATTCAGGGGATGTTTAAGTTCTGATTTCAGTGGACAATTCGGTTTTAACATTTCAATAGTAATCGCCCACACCACCCTAACATATGAAAACTCCTTTTAAAGTTATTGCACACCTGAAATGATCCATGATCTGACAAAAAAGGGTAATGCACAGTCCTGCTCAGTCATGCATGCTATAACATTTTTAGCGCTATTATACGGCAGTTGCCTACGGAGGAGAAAAGGCCTGTGAGCTAAAGCAATTGTTTTTCAGTCCTTGAACAATCATGCAAGAACCGTATTTGACGAACATGGAATGGCCACAGAACTTTTGCAAAGATATGCTTTCATTGGCTACACCAGACAAGCAAGTTTGTTCCCCCTTTACTGTCTATGCGTGCGAGCAGCGTGTGCGCTCCGCTTCCGTTGTTGTTTAAAGATTGAATGGGAAACGGATTTGAAGCCAAAGGCTAAATTTTAACGCAGCTACAATTTATAAGGTATCACCAATATCAATTTATTGTTACAGATGTATGGCTACATACATTCTTAAAATGGTTCTGGTCTAGACTTAAATATCTATTGAAAACTTCACAATGGAGCGTGTTTTTAGAGCGTGATCTGCAGGTGACCTGTTGGCTATTTTTTAGAAAGTGCGCTGGGGGCGCCTCATAGCCGTCCCGCGGGCTACCTGGTGCCCGCGGGCACCGTGTTGGAGACCACTGCTCTAGGTATTCTCACAGCAGAGACCACCGCAAATGCACTCCATTTGCTGAAGCGCTCCATGTCTAAAGAGGGGATGGTAACGCCTGCTGACCCTCCCACAACTCTGATGCTCTCTCTCTCTCTCCCTCTCTCATGTTCAGTCTTATTGTGTCAGCTATGCCTCTTTCATCACAACATCTAGCCCTCCAATCCACTGCATGCCACCAGAGATAGTTCATCAACCGTCTGTTCTGAAAAAATCTTACTAAACTTGAAATGGAATTGTAATTGAGAAAATAGCCATACAAATAAAATGCTACACACTGTGATTAGCTATTCTACTAGACGTATTATGCTCATTAAAGCAGTGCAAAATACAGTCAGACTTCAGCATGGTAGCTAGGTATCATGAGCATGAAAGAGCTCAAGTTCCCCAGCCTAAATCCCAAGAGTCCTTCAAGCATATTAAAAAAGCCCTGGGCATCCTGAAGCGTTCATGCCTCCACCCCTTTGGAACAACTATGACAGGTGGGTATGTGCACCACGCCAGAGAGGGAATATACTGTATAGGAGGAAATATAAATTGACAGTGCACAGTCAACCTGTGAACTACAGTCATCAAACAGGAGCCCAGGGTTACACAAGAAAGCAGGCTCACAGACAACTTGGAGGGCTTACTACAGTGGGTCCTCCAGCCTTTCTCTCACTTACACACACACACAGGGAGAGAGAGAGTGAGAGAGAGGAGAGAGAAAGAGAGACTCGAAGGTCATCACATCTCCCATGGGTACTGTATGGCAGGACAGGAATCAAAGGAGTTTGCTGAACCATGCCAAATTACAATTGGTTACAATCTGCCAGAGAGGCTGGTTGGTATGTCTACCTTTCCCATTTCAGATGACAGGTTGTGAAGGATGGACTCAAGTTGTCTGTTTTGGTCACCTTGAAAATGTTGCATGGTTTCTGTATCTCCCCACCTAATGTCAGTGGTCAAATAAAGTGTGAATATACTGTGTCTTGTAGTGGACTGTGAGTCCAAAACCATCTCGAACACAATCACTGTCTGAATTCAACACTGCATCTCACTCTGATGCTTTCCAATGCCCTCAGATGCGTATTGAAGGCGTTACGCAAAATTTATGAATGAAACCTGTCGCCCTGCATTCGGCTTCGTCCAGTTTTACACAGAGCACAAAGTCACATGAGCGACTTCTGTCGTGGCCTCGCGCCTGGCTGCGTTAGGAAAGGAATCCCACTGACCGACGCAAGCGACACCTGCGGCTCCGCGCCGCAGCCAACCAGCACGAGTCCACTTCCACTTTCCCATCACATGGCCAAGTGTTCCGTGCTGACTGAAGGCGAACCGATATGTTGAAGCTCGAAGCCATGCATGGAAGAGGTTGTTAAGAGGGGCTCTAGCGGGAAATAACCGATGGCTTTCCCTTTTGGATTTGGCTTAGCATACATGCATGCCTACCTTTCCTACCTACCTACCTACGTCATTCCATATGACATGCATAGGATCATCAATTACCACGCGCCCAGTCGGTTCAGATGAGGCTTCGGGATTCCGAATACTGACAGGTGAAGGTGATTTTACATGGTGCAGCACAAACGTTAAAGCATCAAGTCGAATGATTAATTCCAACGAACATTGTATAGTGTGTGGTGTGTGTTTGTGTGTGTGAGAGAGAGAAAGAGAGAGAGAGACAGACAGACAGACAGTAAGAGAGAGAGAGAGAGAGAGAGAGAGATGTGTAAGGTGTGTGTGTGTGTGTGTGTGTGTGTGTGTGTGAGTGTGTGTGTGTGTGTCCATCGGGGGTATTCCAAAATGTTTATAAGGGGAACAATGCTGCAGATACGCCCAGCGTGCGCGCATCGCCACATTTCTGGTGTGTCTACATCCAATTCTAGGAAGAGAAGCCCTCCTGTCCTCAGGTCGGGAAACGGGGAACATGGCCGGGTAGGCTGCGAAACTGATTAAAAATCATGATCACACACACACACACACACACACACACACACACACACACATTTACCTTGTAGCATCACCATAGCAATGGCCCATTAGTGAGGAACCCAGGGCAGACTTACCGCAGTCCTCACACAGAATGCTCTCCACCTCCTTCTTGAGGTTCCTCTCGTTGGCGTCCACAGGAGCAAAAGACGCTTTGAATACTAAAGGCTCCTCAGTAGGGTCCATGAAAAAAATATATCTGTGGTCTTTTTCCACGAGCACGCACGGCGCCTCAGAGCCGAAATCCCCCACGGTGACGAGCTGCTCGCGCTCCAGCCCGCCGCTGTTCACCGGCCACACGTCCAGCACCCTGACATTCACACTGTACGGCTCCACGGAGACGTTCTCGGGCAGCGCGAACACCTCACCTTCGATCACCACCGCCGCCCGGTACGCCTGTTCCTGCGGGGTATCCAAGCTCGGGGCGTAGCACGCGAACGAGAGCCCCACGAGCAGCATGGAGAAAAGCGCCAGATCAAGTCTCCTGCTCATGCCGTCTGCTGGGGCTCAGAGGCGGCCGCTCGCGGTGCTGCAGTGCTCTCGGGGCTGACGAGGGGCGCGGATGATAGAGTCGGGTTACGGTGGCGGGAGACTGTGAATGGGCTCCGGTAGAGGCGCGGGGCGGCAGACCTTGCGCAAGAGTCCGTGCCATCTGTGTGCGAGCCGCTCTGCCCCATGCAGCCCGCGATGGGGAAACACAAGCCACTTAGGAACCGGAAATAGCTCCAGTCAGCGGTGATGCGCGGTTGAAAAAATGTCGTTGCTGCATTCTCCTTCAAATACCGATTCCGAAACGCAAAATTGCATTCATAAATTACGCTGCCTTACCACAACACGGGGCTACTGCAAAACGCCGCAGGTCCCCCTTTATCCAGCCAATGTCATGGCTCACACTGGGTGCACTGACTTTCAAACGAGGTTTTTCGATGTGAAACGATTCAGACTTGGCACAGAGAAAACAGCATCGGAAAATCCTACCGTGTTAAGGGTTATGTTGCGCGGCGAGCGTTATCGACGCCCAAGACGGCACGGAGCGAGCGGCCGAGGATGCTGCTCAGTAGGGCGATGCAACAAGCGCGTCCCCTTCGCTCGCTGCCCGCTCTGCCACCACACACTGCCGGCTTACGTGAGCAAACATCACCTGGCCGGCCGCTACTGTCTGTGCGAACTTCTTGCGCAAATTCCGTGATGTGCCGTCAGAGCACATACGACACCTTGTAGGTCACGGAAAGGCTCAAAGAATCCACATCCGCACGAGACCAGTATCCGTCGAAGCGCGCGAATAGAGCAACTCGTGCATTCGCACCAACGTCATTAACGTACAGAACCTATACAATGCAGCGCCTTATAACTTTTGCTTGGGAAAAAATCCGTTTCCCATGAGAGCGCGCTGTGATCCCCAGTAGGATTGGTAGAAATGGTCCAGGCCACGAGCTGCGATGACTAACGCTGCGAAAGTAGCTCAGTCGTCTCGAGCGCTGGACAATCAGCAATGTTTTTTTTCTTGACGTTATCCTTCTTTCGTTTAATCACGCGGCTGCATTCAGGTCACATTCACAGATCTGGCCCCCAAACCGACCAACCAGGCGTCGCCCGAGCGGGAGCGAAACCTTTCAACGCCCTTTCGCGCACGGTGGCAATCGCAACAGGTCCTGCGGGTATCAGATAAGGACAGGACGCTGTCTGTATCGATAGAATGGTGGTGTGTCATAACACTGGCAGTCGGCTGATGAATGAGACGCAGAGAGCGCGCGAGAGAGGGGACCAGAAAATAAGATTTCCTATAACTCCGCACTCGCGCTGTGTGTGTGTGAGTTACAGTCTGACGGCAGTCGCCAAGTGGATAGTGTAAATATTACCAGCATCTTTCCCTTGGCACAAATAAATGCGACGTTTGAGGCAGTGTATGGCTTTATCCGCTGCTGTCGAGCGCCTTCTACAGGCTGAAGCTGATAATTGTCGCACATGATAACAAGAGGAGAGAACGATGGAGAATTTCTTGTCAGCATCGACCATCAGCTGGAACCCTTCTACGAAACCTGGGTTGTTAAAGTGGCCTCATAATTACCCTCCTGACATGTCATGTAACAGTTTTCATTTCCGTGGTTTTATGTAAGGCCCGTAAGGTTCCGATCTATGTAATGAAGGCCTCCTTGATGCCCAACGTGGGAGAGGGGAGGTGCGCGTTATTAGGCAGTTTTCCACAGTCAGTGCAACAGTTATGCCGTTTGGGAGAGACCGTTAACGTGTGTGTTAGTTTGTTCATTCAGCACATCAACTGATCCACATCAGTCCACATCGTTTTGGCTTGCTGTTCGGAAGTGGAACTGACCATGGTGCTGAAGCCGCTGGAATGAACTCTGCCCCTAAAAAAGTGATGGCGTTTTGGCATGCAGTGCCATCCCTTGAGTTCTGTCCCGGCGTATTACTGTCTCATGGTGCATGCGGGGTTAAATGAGCAAGACAGGGCGTAAAAAAGAGCAGACTCTATTTTACTTACTTAAACGTTTGCAATCGCTATGGCTTTTTAAATTAATTAAATAAGTAAAAATGAAATAGTACTGTGCAGGAAAAATAATAAACACAGAAAACAATTATGATGCTTATGGAATAATATTGTTCTGAAAAAAGTGTGTGTTCATTGTGCTTTTCCGTTTGTGATAATAAACTTGCAATGTGTGGGTGCTGATAGAGCCAATCTTTGAAGAGCGTTTCCTGAGTGGTTTTACTTGTAAATTATGTTTATACTTTAAAGCACAAAATGAGAGATGGTCCCTGGAGTCGTCTATTATTCCTGTTGATTTATATTTCTCTCGTGTCATGTGACCTCAGAGACGGGAAAGCAGGAATAGGGGAACTGAAATGCTTGAAATGCCAATTCAACTGCAGTGTCTACATTTCCCCTTTCCTCTGCGCACAGCTGCGCAAGTGTTGCGCAGCTTTGACTCAAAGAAACACACCCACAATTACGACCAAATTTTCAGACTCGCTCGGTGCAGCAGTCCCTATCATTTCCAACGGCAACCTTCTGTGTCATGTGTTGATCTCGCGAGAGCATTAGCTGTTTCTACTGCGATCTGGGCTGCAGCAGGCTGAGGCACACTGCGAGAAGGTAAGAGGGGACGCACATCATGGCGGATAGAGACAGTGGCAGTGAGCACGGAGGATTCGCCACGGGCCCCGGCGCCGGCCCGATGCACCCGTCCCGCCTCCAGCACGACACCGAGGAGCTTGCCTCAAAACGCGTTGACATCCAGAACAAGCGCTTCTACCTGGACGTCAAGCAGAACGCCAAAGGCCGCTTCCTGAAGATAGCTGAGGTCGGGGCCGGAGGAAACAAGAGCCGCCTGACTCTCTCGATGTCAGTAGCTGTGGAGTTCCGTGACTACTTAGGGGACTTCATCGAGCATTACGCCCAGCTGGGCCCTAGTAACCCTGAGATGGTGCAGGACGAGCCCCGGCGGGCCCTAAAGAGCGAGTTTCTGGTGCGGGAGAATCGGAAGTATTACATGGATCTAAAAGAAAACCAGAGGGGGCGGTTTCTGAGGATCCGTCAAACCGTGAATCGGGGGCCCGGATTGGGAACTGCACAAGGCCAGACCATCGCGCTTCCAGCCCAGGGACTCATTGAGTTCCGCGACGCGTTGGCTAAACTCATCGATGATTACGGAGTGGACGAGGAGCCCGCGGAGCTACCGGAAGGCACTTCACTCACGGTGGACAATAAGCGCTTCTTTTTCGATGTGGGCTCGAACAAGTACGGAGTGTTCATGCGCGTTAGCGAGGTGAAGCCGACCTACCGCAACTCCATCACAGTGCCCTGCAAAGTGTGGTCCAAATTCGGCGCAACGTTCTGTAAATACGCGGACGAGATGAAGCGGATCCAAGAGCGGAGTCGAGAGAGGAGGGCACGCGAGCTGCTACCGGAGGGCCTACATGGAGACGAAGCAGACGAGGATTGATGGATATACGGATTTCAGACGAGACAGAGAGAGACCGCTGAAAATAAATAAAAAAAAATATATATATGAAATAACGAATGACATTTAATCAAACGTTACTGTAAATGTTAAAAGCGCGAGAGAGAATTCCAAGGGATCACCCTACCACAACCTTCACAGACTTGCAGTTACATCCCACCCATCGCCGGATACTACCCACTTACCACCGTACTACAGTAAGCCGCTGCTATCAGTAACATTGGTCTATGAACCGTTTTCTGCTCACAAAAAATGATATTGGACCGGAGTTTGTCTCTCCCCTGTCAACAGCCAGTTTTCTACACGTACAGGCCATTGAAATGGGTTCCAAAGTGCAAATTCAAGATGTTATAGCGAAAAAAAGAAAAGAATATATATATATATACGTTTTTATGTGTGCTAACATTTGACTCCAGCACAAATCAAATAATATTTAGGAGTTTTATGAAATAAAACTTCAGCCTAGAAGTTTACACAGAGTATATGGTACGCAGATAGCCTACTAAAGCAAGGCCGTTACGTCCTTGTGTGTTTGTACGCACAGTGTACAGGCTCTGGAAGACGTGTTAACAAGCATCTATCTGGAAAAAAGGAAAAAAAAACTAAAAGTAAACATGCATTTGAATAATTAGAGGTACTTTATATTCACCTGTTTGCCATTTTGAAATAGTAGAGACGGCAGACGAGAGCGTCACGTCGCAGGTGACGTCCCATTATGACCAGTGCGCAAGTCCTAATATTGAATATCAGCCCCCAGCACCCATACCCCCTTGGGAAAATGGAATGACAAAAAGTGCTAACTTAGAAATATGAAATATGATTTTGTGAATCAGATGTATTTAAATTCTGAACATGCCCACGTTTTCTGTGGGAGTATTCTTTTTTTTCTTTCTCTCTTTTTGGGGTGGGCGGGAGGGGGGTTATACAAAGCAGGAGCTGTCCACCAGTACGAGCTTGAGTCGTGTTCTACGAGAGAAGAATCCATGCGGGCGGCACGTGAGGCCCACGCGGATCGTCCTCTACAACGTCAAAAACAACCTGGTGCCTTATCCCTGCTCCACATGTTTACATGCTCCACGCGCCCCGACGCTTTCAGTCACTCGTCTTGCTTCGTCTTTGGCTCACTGCAGGCGCGTTACTGCGACACTTGTGGTGCTCCTAAACGGACTTGTCATTAGAAGCCAAACTCAAAACACAAAGTAGCCTACTCGGCTTTCCTCTCTGTCTTGTCATCTGGAGAAGCCGACGGTGATCTGCAGAGATCAAGCTGCGCGGTGATGTAAACATGGATAACTTCACCTGGAGGGATGAGGGACTGCTCGTAAAGCTCTGTGTGAAACACAAGCATGGAAAAAGTAAAGTTGTACATGGTTGTTGTCCTGTGGGTGGGTGTGGAAGGGGTGTTAGTGCGTGCAGGGGGGGGGGGGGGGGGGGGGGGGGTTGTTTATGGTGCTACTTCCCACGCGCGCTAAAACAAAATCACTTTGCTTACCTCTTTGTTTTGTCGATGTGACGTCACTCCACACGTTGTCATATTCCAGCGCATCTTCTCAAAAGGTAACAATATTTCAGTATCGCGTGCAATATGGTTGCCTACGTGCCAACCGTGGCATTTTCTGTGTACCGATGGAACCAGTTCTCTCTATAAGACGCATAGGACTGAATTCTCCCTTACGACGGATATGTGAAGCACTTCTTGGCACTTCTTGATTTTTTTTTTTTATCAACACGCAAAAATATAGAAAAGATTAAAGAATGACAGACCTCCTCGTGGTTTGCCGGGTCCCCGTTTTGGCGGAGTCCTGTGCCGAGTCCTGGCACTCGGCTATGGAGACATACGGAGCAGAGACGTCCATCTCTCCTTGCGAGTATCCTCGGCACTGTGTCCGTGGCTACGAGTCGTGCCTAGTCCGACGAGTGACGCACCGGTAGAGCCGCGTACGAGCCCGGAGTAGGCTCTCCACAGGTGGACGTTCCCATGCAGTTCGCAGCTCCAGCGTGTTTGATACATTCTCACTCTCTTAAAGTTCAGAACTACTGGCACAATGCTTGCCGAAAAGAGAGACTTAATAAGTTATTTTAAAAGCATCTTTAACGGATGTTGTGTAAAGAAAACAATTTAAAAACAACAACAAATCTTTAATTTATTTTGACTCCCTCTATAAAAAAGTATAACCAATGTCAGAGTTGAAGAAAGCAAGATTCCTCTGAACGTTATTAATTATTATTATTATTATTTAGCTTTGTTCTGCTACTTCATGTCTACAACTGTTTCTGAAGTCCTGTTTGAGATCAGGCTGCGTGTGGCATTTAGCTGTGACACAGGCACACACAATATCTTTCTCTCACCTTCTCCTTAACCTATGTATGCACACACACACACTCTCTCTCTCTCTCTCTCCCTCACACTCTATCTTGCTCTCTCTTTCTCTCTCTCACTCTCTCACACACACACACACACACACCATCATCGGCTGAGTGGGTCTCCCTTTTGTCTGACCAGATGACCTAATCTCAGATTCAAACTTAAGACTCGTTCTTGGTTTGAGGCAGACTGCAAACGAATTAACAGAGGCCATGGCAGCATCCATCCCTGACACTACTGTACATCCTGACAAAACTCCTTCTTGAACACTCTGTAGAAGTTTGTTTCTCAGAAGGGCAAGCTCCTCCTCTTGACTCCACTCACATTTTCTGAGTGAACTGAGTTTACTAGAGAGATGATTAGGAGCCCCACACCATGCCACCAACATATAGGCTACTAGTGGACACAAGGACAGAGCTGGCCCGGGTTCGATCCAGGTCTAGACCAGATCCAGTCTAGAGAGCAGCCTTCCATCGCTTGCCTCCATACCTCTCAGCATGTGCAATGCCTATGGTTAGCTTTTGTTAACATGTGCAATGCCTATGGTTAGCTTTTGTTAGCTAACATGTGCAATGCCGATGGTTAGCCCTTATTAGCTAACAAGGGGAACGTCTATCCTCTACATATGCCATTCGGTCCGAGGTATGTTGACCCTTCAGCAAGCGTAGGACTTGCGAGTTATGTTGGACGCCCTTGTGTGTGTGTGTGTGTGTGTGTGTAGCCTTGTGTTTGTTATAGAGAGAGAGAGAGAGAGAGAGAGAGAGAGAGAGAGAGATTTAGCTTCCGTTCACTGTCCCTGTGATCCTCTTTGGAGGTCTCTCTCGTACACAGACTTGTCCAGCTCTCCCCTCCTCTGTGTGCCGTGAACAGCTCTAGGAAATGGAAACTGGAAAGCACCCTGACTCCCCTGTTATTCTGTGACTGGGTTTATCTGCAGACCACAGATATATGGCGGAGATGTAGAGGGTGGCCCTTAGAAAACACAAGAGGAAAAAAAAGACTTACAAACATGGAAAACACAACATATGTTTGTGCTGAAATGCCTCTTAAATGCTCAGAAACATACGCACATGTTTTACTTTCTAAGTGTGATTCTTTAAAAAGAGACTAATCGCTCATCCTTAATGGCTGAAATGGCACTAAAACAGCTCTTTCTTAGTGTGTGTGTGAGTGTGTGTGTGTGAGAGAGAGAGAGAGAGAGAGAGAGTGAGTGAGCTACTGAAACAGTACTAAAACAGATGTCTCGGTGGGTATGTGTGTGTTTGCACGTTTGTGTGTGTGTGTGAGAGAGAGAGCTACTGAAACAGCACTAAAACAGCTGTCTTAGTGCATACTGCCTGGCTTGGAGGTAATGCACAGAGGAGACCAATCAACTCTCATGTTATGATTGTTTTCTTAGCAACAACCTCTGACCTTCGCTAGGTGGGCCTCTATAGCCAGAGGTGTCCATCCATGCCCTCCTGCCGTAGGATAGTACTGAGTGGCGGGACGTGTGGTGGCACTTTTTCTTTTTAGTGTTAGGAAACTCCCCTGTTAGAGGTGCTTGTTCTGGTCTTACCTGCCATCATAAGTCTGTGTGTAGACGCACACTTAAGACCAGTGATGACTGACCTGAGAAAAAAAAAAAAAAAACATCTCAAAATCATGTAAACAGCCCATCAAATCAACAGAAAACCCAAGAGAGCAAAAAAAGTATAAAAAAGATGAAACAAAAAAAAATATTAAATTTTAAAAAGACATATATTTTTGTGCTTGTATTTGTGTATGTGTGCGTGCGTGTTTGTTTGTGTGAGTGTGAGTCATTTAGGAAGATTCCATTTCGGTTTACAAAGAAAAAAAATCACCCACAAAAAAAAAAAAAAAATCAATGTGTTCTGGAAAACCGGTTTAGAACCATTCTAAAGGGAACCGCAGACAGGTAACACACTGTCTGTTGGTGCTCAAACACACCCATTCCACTGTTTGCAATGAGCAAATGGTTTGGTTAGGTGTGTGTGTGTGTATGTGTGTGTGTTTTATGTGTGTGTGAGACAGAGTTGAAGACACACTAACAGATTGTACAGGCCGAATCTCCTCTTGCTCCTTCTGATGGGAGATCGGCAGTTCTGTCATGCAGTACTTCCATGGCCTCGAGCGCCAGTCGTTGAAGGCAGGGGACTGTGATGTGTTGTAGTATGGGATCCATGAAAGGCAGTGATTACAGTATAACATAAGTGTGTGTGGGGTGGTGTTGGTCCAAGATGGAGGGAGGGCGGTATTGGTCTCATGAGGCAGAGGTTTACTGCACAAGGACATCTCACACATATCCTGTGCTCATTTTCTTTTTAGACCCAGACAAATGTGTTGTACTTAAAAAAAAATCTATCTATAAATATTATATATATATATATATATATATATATATATATATATATATATATATATATATATATATATGTGTGTGTGTATATATATGTATACATACATATATATGACCTGTGGTGTGTGTGTATATATGGTTTGTTATATATGATGCTCCTCTTTATGGAAAAAAAGATAACACATAGATATATCTCTCTATATAAATATATATAAATATATAAATACATACAGGAAAAGCATATTGCTGTTTCTTTTTTTTCCTTTGAATTTTGTACTTAACAAGCATTGAATCAAATGGATGAATACTTGCACTTTAAATGTATTAAGATAAGTAAAAAAAATCTGCATATTATTTTTGATAGGAGAATCTCACATTCAAAGAAATATGAAATTACTTTCCAGGCTTCGTGACAATTTGCTGTCGGGCAGAAATGTATCAAGCTCTTCTTACTTCCTGAAGTCTATTTTGTGTGTGTTGGAGACGGTTAACTGAACTCAACTGCATGGTGAAGCAGTAGTGAAGACTCTTCTTTTCTCTAGTTGGTTTGAAAAAAACAAAACAAACAAAAAAACTTGTCTGATGATTAAAACAACTGTGATCAACAAACTCATGCATCTATGATTAACTTCTCTCACTATTCTAGATGTTTTCTTTTCTTTTTTGCCTTTCCTTACGACATGAATATGGTGCTTCAATTGGCTTAGATCTCCTCCAAACTGTACCCCTTATCATTATAGCCATCATCACCATCACCATTACTACCATCGTCGTCGACAGGATAAGCCGTATCTTAATGTTTTTTCTCCATTCCTTGCTGTTTGTGTATACTCACCACTTTATGAAGTTTCTGTTGTTGGTAAACAGTGTGTTTTGTACAGTTATAATGTTTTCTGAGTTGGAGAGCCTCTTTTCGTCTGAAAATGACTAATTGCAATAAAACATTCATTCCTCCCTGAGCTGCGTGGTTTCCGCCGTGTCGTGTTGTGTCTAGCAGGCGTCTCATCACTGTGAGGTAATTTGGAGACCAGAAGCTACAGAAGTTTCAGGCACTTTGCCCATCTTTCAAATAAGGGCCCATCATGGGCAAAGTCAGGACTTAAGTCTTTGAAGATGGCAGACCACCAGAGCTTCCTTTAGAAATGGCCTAGGAGATTTCAAATATAAGCACAGATATATGGTGAAAGGTCATGATCGATGTTTCTGTGAGGCACATGGACTAATGATGACCTCAGTAATAATCAGCTGTTAAGTAGAGAATGCTTGGCCTTCCAGGCCACTCTCATTCCCCTCTATACTGGCCATCACAACGTGGCAGTATGGAATAGCAACAGAACTGATTATGAAGTGTTTACCCAAAGATCCTTCAACCCTTTCTGGTTTACCTCTGCTAGGTCAGCACTACACTCTAAAAGATTAAGGTGCTTAAATGGTTCTTTTCATCACTATATAGTTCCACAAAGAACCATGATTTTGCATTGAACCTTTACATCAAGTGAAAGGTTCTTCACATTGGAAATGCAACCAAAAGCAGCATATAGAGCCCCATACTAACATAATCAATTAATTAGATTGATCAAACTATGGACATCATTAATAATGAATCACAAGAAAGGATACATACTGAAGTTCATGTTGCCAACATCTAGTATTCCTCAAACCATTAAGTCAATTAGTTGCCAACCAAGCTATTTTTGAATGCCAGCACTAAGACATATTACATAAAAGGTAGGTGCATAATGACATACTAATGTTAATGATTGACTACATAATAATTAATTGCAGGTAATGTAGATTTAATATTAATCCTCCTCTAAAGATGCAAGGTTAGTTAAAGAGTTTTAATACCCAGTTTTATAAACTCTATATGAAGTACATAATTAAACGTCCTCATCTTCCAACTTTGAATTCAGTCTCAAGTGATCTGGAGGATACTGTAGATGTTATGTTAAGCTATGTATGTAGTTTCCATCAGACAAACAACATTCCCCCAGTACTCAAATTCTACACAGGGGTTTATCATTAGGTTTTTCAATTGTTAAACTAATGGACTGGTATTTGGAACTTGGTTTTGTGTTTCTATTTTAAACTCTTTATAAACTTTTTTTTTCATTTTTCTATGTTTAAATGGCAATTTGATCAGAACATCTACAGTTTTATAATGATAAATGTTTCCTCCATCCTGCTGGGTATGCTGAAAGGAAAATCCTGTACTTCACTGTGGAAATTCATAGTAAACAAGTGTTGTTTTTATACATAATAATGATTTTGGTAAGTTCGTAGATATTGCAACACATTTCTGTGTTTCTTAATGCAAAAGGTGTCTGCTTTAAGTATCTGTGATGTTGTGGTCTATGAAGGCTATAAGTCACACATGCTTTCCCCAGACAATGGGATTTTTACAGCGTAAAGGTGCCACACTCTCCCTGTATACTCCCTGGTGTTATTTGCGATGATATATCATGCTGTCAGGGGTAGAAACTGAGGAGAAACGGATCAGGCCCAGGGGGACGGGGACGGACCCAGACCAGCTCGTGAACTACCACCAGCCTGGGTGGCGCCATTCCAAACAACGCGTCAATCATATAGGAGCTATCCATGGTCCTGAAGAAAAGCTTAATTATAAGGGCAGGTCTGGTGTCCTAACGTGACGCATATTTATTCTATAAACATGAATGTGTGTCACAAACCAACGCAGCTTAGGTTGGGAACAGATAATGTTTAACAGTTAAATCAAAGGAAAAAAAATGTCAAGCCTGGTGTCAAGTTATTCAATAATAACAATATTGTTTATCTTTAATGTGAGTCCGTATATCCAATATCTTTATAGATAGCAACAATCCATTTTCCCAAAGCGACCAGTGATTTTTGTAGTATTAAATGGGTTTCATGATGTTTTTGTAAATATGCAGGATAATGATATATGAAGGCTTGCAACATTCACGATATAGACACATGGTATTGATTAGGCTAGTTAAGACAACGGGTAAGGTAAACTCCCGTGCTGATAGTTTAGCCTACTTAAGTAATTTACTGCGTTAAGGTTAAAGGGAAATGAAATGCAGACCAAACACATTTATTTAAAAAAAGGACTTTATGAAGCACTTTTACTTGTCACCAGCAAAGGCGCTTTTCATCTGTTGTGTCCTAACATGTAACAAATAGCCATGACCAATTAAATAAAAACATTTCTCCAGAGTAAACGTGACAAGAAAGTGCCCAGAAAAAGAGAGCGCGCAATCACGGAGTTAGATCACTTCAGCCAAACTCCCCGTGTTAAAGCGAGATTAAACATAGACGGATAATCACAGTCTCTAGTACAACAGCATTTGCTTGCTACCCTAAATACCGGGGAAAGTCATATCAGCACAACAGCCAGGGCGGGGAGGCGTAATACAAGAGAATAAGAAAGCCGTTACTAAGAATGTATATAAAAAGCACTTCTAATTTCACCCCAGATCTCTCGCAATCTGCAGGAAAAAAAGCTCACTTCGCGTCTATGGTGCCACGTGTCCTAACCAAGCCAAGCAGCACGTGTGTCCTACGAGGGTTAGTGGCGCGAGGGGCAGGGAAGGCCTCCGTGTCCCGGTGGAAGACTCCAGAACAGTAGTACCATTTAACGCCCAGTGCCGTGGGCTCCAGGCTCGGATGACACCCCACTGTCCCTCCCTATGGATGCTAATGATTGGTCTAGTAAATTTCTCCGACGGCTACATTTATCTGGACTACTTTTAAGCTTCAAGAGAGAGAGCGTGGGGGCAGTCCCGCTGCGTTTCTGTTATATATTTTCACTTTTTAAATAACATATTACAATGTTACAGTGACATGACGGATTCCATTAGAGAGCTAGACCGTGGGTCAATATTCTATGGAGGCAGAGAGGTGATGGGATATGTAGTCCATTAAAACAGCCATACAGAAGGTAGTCAATTTCAGCGTTGAGCTTGTGGGAGATGCAGTCCTTTTCACAGATGATTGGAAATGTAGTCCATTTCAGTAGCCAGGCTGTAGGAGGTGCAGTCCTTAATCTCTGACAGTGGTACTCTGATCAAACACAGGAGATAACAGCTCCTGAGGTCATCCACGCATAGAGCTGTTCACAGACAGCACCCTCTCCATCAACATAACAGAACCCTTAACTTTTACACACCGCCATACATTCTACAGTATGTCTCTTTCATCTTTCTGTCTCACACGTTCATCTCTCTTTATTTCCCTCTCAGACTTTCAAACTCATACCAATATGGAGACATACATTGTCACACAGAGCCTCACACACACCTCATCCCACTTCCATAAAATACTTAGCATTTCCTCAGACCACTTCAGTCCGCAGTCTTTACATACAGCGTGCATAAAACATGGAATAAGTCATTACACGGTCCTATACATCTCATAATAGTGTCACTCTAGCAGTAACCCCTCTCTGCTGGAGGTTCACTCTGTCCCATCATGCAGCATTCTGGCCCATAGCAATGGTGTGGTATTGAGAATCTCAGATAGCTCAGCAACTCCTCTCTCGCCATAGAGCTGCAAGTCCCAAAACAAACAAACAAATAATAAATAAAAAGAATAAATAAAC
Organism: Alosa pseudoharengus; assembly: GCF_046254945.1. NCBI lineage: Eukaryota > Metazoa > Chordata > Actinopteri > Clupeiformes > Clupeidae > Alosa > Alosa pseudoharengus. Next base: position 27,571,957 of record NW_027468630.1, on the reverse strand, counting down.
TATTATGGTCAGTCAAGAGTTCAGGCTTTCTCTCTTATTGTGAGAGTTATAAGTCCATAGAAACTACTACGGACGGTGTGTGCAATTCTCTGTGTGGTTCTACATGTTACATGGGGCAGTCTTTGTGTGTGTATGTTTGTGTGTGTGTGTGTGTGTGTGTATGTTTGTGAGTGTGGGTATGTTTGTGTGTGTGTGTGTGTACAAGTGTGTATGTGAGTGTGTGTGTGTGTGTATGTATATGTTTTGTGTGTGTGTGTGTGTGGTTGTGTGTGAGTCTTGGTTTGTGTTGCTTTGTCAGATGGGCTGAGCCCTTGTAAGAAACCACCCCACACATCCTAAACCCCACCCTCTCTGATTAAACCACACTCTGATGGCAGCAGTACCACCAAAAGTTCCAGATCTATGACGTCATGCAGGCGTGATGTCTGTGACGTGACATCGTAGTGGTTCCCATGGTTCCTCTGCTGACGATCTGTCCCGTCCTCTTGGAGGATTTCTCTTTCTATGTTGCATTTGGCACAGAATGGAATGCTAGTGGCAACCAGGGTTGTGCACAATTCGAATTGCAATTCTGCTTCCTGTTTGCTACCTCAATTGAAATCCCAGTGAAATTCAAGAATTGAATTGGAATTTAAGAGCCAGTTTCAATTAAATTCTGGAATTTTGCACAAGCCTGGTGGCAACACTGCAGTTGTCAGGACAACAGCTATAATACTTATGGTGGCACTAAGCCCATGGACTAGGGACTTAAGGAGCTATATATGCTACATTTGTTTTGTTTTTGCTTTTTTGTGTTCTGTTTTTTTTCCTCCACTCCTCTTTTCCACTCCTCTCAAGCGCAGAGGTCAGAGAGCAAAGGTTAAAGGTCAGGTGTGAGTGAGGGGTGTGTCTGTGAGTGTGGAGTCGGTGTGTTTTACGTCGGTCTGTGTAGTACAGTGTTTATGTTTGGGATTTGTTAACGGCATTTGCCTTGCATTGAACATTGATGATGGATGTGTGAGTGAGTGTGTGTGTGTGTGTGTGTGTGTGTGTATGTGTGTGTGTGTGTGTGTGTGTGTGTGTGTGTGTGTATGTAAATGAAGTTTGTGAGTAAATGTTCTTGCATGTGTGTGTATGAATACTATGTGTGTGTGTGTGTGTGTGCGTGTGTGTGTTCAGCTCCGAGGGGGTGTCCGTGGCATGCTCCGTCCATTGATGCCGTGTCCAGGGCTGATGTGCGGGCTGGACTGGGTCTTGCGCATGATTCCGTCCCGTGCGGCCGCCTCGCCGCTCAGCACACACATCTCCAGACGGTCCAGGTCGTCCGTCTCCAGACGCAGCTTGGCCTGCAGCAGCGACGAGTATGTCTCATAACGGCTCCTCTGTGTGGACATTAGGGAGCAGAGTTACAGTCAGGGGCGGACTGGGACCAAAAATCGGCCCTGGCATATTTGGCCCAAGCGGCCCTCAAATCGGTCGGGCACACCTAATTAAATACAAAATCTTTGCATTACCCTCCTTAACTATGCATATATTTTCAACTGTCATGGAGCACTGAAAGTGATGTAGGCCTCATTGGCTATCACTCTGACTGATCAGAGGTAGCCATGATCTCCATATTAAAGTAGGCTAACAAGCAATTATTAAAGAAGAGTTTCTGCTTGAATTCAAAGTATCATTTCAAATTATTCAATAGGCTACAATTGACAGCAGCACCAAAAATTACTGAAGCCTATGTGTAAAGAGTTAAATTGCCCAGATTGTCATTAATGTAATTTATACCAGTTATCACTGTAGGACAACTGAAACAACACGAAACAGGGCTGTTGCTGGAAATATTTTATTCCTGTAGACTATACTACATTGCTGGTACATTTTTGAACATTATAGCTACATTAACTAATTATCTTTAATGTCTTCCAGTAGCCTATCGTATAGGTTAGTTACTGTATATTACAGTTTTTCTCAGTCGTTTTGGTGCTTTTCTCACATCACTATTAACATTTGCACAGCAGTTAGTGCAATTCTAAAACAATTAGTGCAAACTGCAAAACCTAGTGGATGACCTGCAAAAGCACGTCACTTGCTCAAAATGGATAGTCCATTCCTCAAAAGCAGGTATTCATGTCAATGAAACTGTCAGAGTCATCAAAATGAGAAGTCTTGACACCATCATTTATGAACAGGATAGTCAAATGGCTTTGTCATGTTTTCATTATGACAGTTCTCTAAGTGTTTTCCAATGCAAAAAAAGGTCAGAACTCGGTGACACTACCTGAACATGCTCAAGACAGCACTATACAGTACTTGTACAGCCATTTGAAAACTACAGTAAAGTTACACATTGCTGTAGTTAGGTGAGTAAGTGAGTACAAGACACTGAATACGTACATTTTTACTCTATGCTCTGCAATTCTACAGCATTGTGACAGAATTTGATAACTAGTTCAACAATTTTGTATGTAATGACTCAAGCAATGAAATGAAGACTATTAGTTTTATTGGGAACGACTATTTAGCATTCATAAGTATGAGACCAGGGAGAAGGGATACAGTGAGAGGAGATCACACACAGGGAGCAGATTATTTCTGTATTTGTCCATCCTTCCTCCCTCTGGTCCTAGCCCCTCCTGCTAATTCATGTTGTGAAGGAAACAAGGAAGGAACGATAGGAGGATTGAGGAATGAAGGAGAGACAGATATGACAAATGAGACGTCCTGCTCACTCACACATCACTTTTAAGAGACGTCATTTACTGATGATGCGGCGCATCACCTCTTAGGCTAGAATAAACAGACCATTTGGCAGAGAATATGAACTTACTGTATACCAAAGCCTAAAAATATCATATAAACATGGACTATTCCCACTTATTTAGCCTGATAATGAGGTAGTTTGATAGTTCTCGAGACATGAATGAATACTTATTTAAATATAACATATGAACAAAACAAGCATCAACTTTGCATGGTAGTTCATGATTATTCCAGCAGATAAAGGTATTTTCTTGGTCTGTCTACTCATTTATTGTCGTTAATAAATCGCTACAAACTTGTTTGAAACCAAAACAGACGTGGGAGGGAACTTTTCACTTGACAGCTTGGCCCAATGATCGCACAATTCTAAATGAAAATGCTTCTGCGTAGGATGCCCTCGTGTATCCTCGCGTATCGGCCCTTCCACCTCTCTCCTCTCCCCTCGCTCTCACCTCCTCTGGTTGCAATTAGACAAATGAGACATCCTCGATGACGTCCAGCTTTGAGGAGCGAGGAGCGAGGAGAGGCGCCACATGCAAATAGAGCTTTGGGATGTATCCACGGTCATCCCCCCTCTCGCCTTCCTCTACAGTCTTGCTGCTGTGCATTTCAGCAGCATAGCTAGCAACATCGCCCTCTAGTGTTAAACACGCTTTCATAATATATCACTGCCACCTAAGAGCTAATGTCTATTAGCAGTTCCACATTACCGATGCCATAATGTTGTTTTGCTGATGGTCTGTACATCTTCTTCACATTTTGATTCATATTAATCATGTTACATTTAGCATGTTATATTCAACATTAGATATATAATACAACAAATGAAACATGCCTGTAGCATATTAGTAATGTGCACACATATAGTAAATGAATAAAGTCTTTCATGCAGAAGATCTTATAAATGCGATACAACACCAGTAACCATCACTACCATGTTGGAAGACAGGCTCATTAATGCTAAAAAAATATGAACACAGAGAACGGACCGAAGGGTAATTTCGTCCATTTGCACATTCTCTGAAAGAATGAGCAACGTTTGAACGGAGTAACATTTGAAACGGATGTGTCTATTTTTATATGAAAGGGAGCATAATTTAGGCTTAAAACAGACACCCACACACAGAAAGAGAGAGAGAGAGAGAATGTGTTGAGAGAGGCTTTTCCTCTCTCTCTCTCTCACACACACACAGACACACACTGAGAGGCTAACTAACCTCGTAGGCCAGGTAGTGTTCTTTGAGGCGGTGCTCCTCCGTATCTCTGCTCTTGGGAGAGAGCTCAGGCAAACTCCTTCTGTGTTCCTCCAGCTCCAGAGAGATCTGCTTCACCTTGTTCTCATGAGCGCACAGCTGCTCCTCCTGAACACACACACACACACACACACACACACACACACACACACACGTAAGCACACACAAATAAATAAATAAATATGCAAATCCACACATGCAGACAATGGTAAATTATGACCACATAGTCCTACACAACTTTGTGTAGTGGTGTTCTTCTTGAGAGTCCTTGTACAGTATATGTGCATATGTGTGTTCTGTGTGTGTGGATATATGTGTGCATACATGACGCACTTACATTA
>NW_027468630.1:27550127-27560127 GCF_046254945.1 Alosa pseudoharengus | reverse complement strand
GTATGTATGTGTGTGTGTGTGTGTGTGTGTGTGAGTGTGTGTGCGTGTGTGTAGTAATGGAGTAAGGGATCAGTGTGGTCCTCATGAGACTTCAATGCATCATAATTCACTATAAATATGGATCAAGTGCCGACATTCATAAAATTGATGTAATTCAAACAGAAACTTCTAGACAAAATATCACAGTATGTGTGTGTGTGTGTGTGTGTGTGTGTGTGTGTGTGTGTGTGTGTGTGTTACCTTCAGAAGTGAGTGTATCAGGGTTGCAGTGGCAGAACCTCTTGGAGAAGTGCACTAACACCCTCTCCCGTTCCTGAGTCTCCCCCATCAGAGGAAACGCCTTCAGGAAACTCCTACAAGACAGAAACAACCAGAGTGAGAACGACAGAGAGGAGGAAAGGAGGAGAGATAGAGAGGTGGAGAGGTGGAGAGGAGGATAGAGAGATAGAGAGGTGGAGAGGAGGAGAGAGAGGTGGAGAGGAGGAGAGAGAGGTGGAGAGGAGGAGAGGGGAGAGAGGTGGAGGAGGATAGAGAGATAGAGGTGGAGAGGAGGAGAGATAGGTGGAAAGGAGGATAGAGAGGTAGAGAGGAGGATAGAGAGATAGAGAGGTGGAGAGGTGGAGAGGAGGATAGAGAGATAGAGAGGTGGAGAGGAGGAGAGAGAGGTGGAGAGGAGGAGAGGAGGAGAGAGAGGTGGAGAGGAGGAGAGGGGAGAGAGGTGGAGGAGGATAGAGAGATAGAGGTGGAGAGGAGGAGAGATAGGTGGAAAGGAGGATAGAGAGGTAGAGAGGAGGATAGAGAGATAGAGAGGTGGAGAGGTGGATAGAGATAGAGAGGTGGAGAGGAAGAGATAGAGAGGTAGAGAGGAGGAGGAGAGGAGGAGAGAGAGGTGGAGAGACAGAGGTGGAGAGATAGAGAGGTGGAAAGTTAGAGAGGTAGAGAGAAGGAGAGAAAGATGGAGAAGTGGAGAGGAGGAGAGAAAGAGAGTTCCAAGGTCCAAGTGGGCTGGACAACAGAGGAGAAAGAGAGAGATGTAGGACAAGGGCAGGAGAGAGAAAGAGAGGGAGAGAGAAAGAGAGGGAGAGAAAGAGAGGGAGAGAAAGAGAGGGAGAGAGAAAGAGAGGGAGAGAAAGAGAGGGAGAGAAAAAAAGGGAGAAAGATAGGGGAGAGAAGGAAAGAGTGACTGGTAGGGTTGGGTATCGTTTGGGTTTTATCCGATACCGGTGCTAAAACGATACTTTTAAAACGGTGCCGGTGCCGAAACGGTGCCTAAACCGGTACTTTGTTTTTAAAATATTTTAAATTAAAATGGTCTAAAGCATGAATTGCTTTTTTTATTGATGAGACAAATTTGAACATGAAATTGAACTGTTATATTCAATTTACTATCAATATCTCATTGCTCCTATGAATAATACATTTAAATGTTTAAACAGCTTGTCATGCATGCACACACAATGGTAAGCTCTGCTTTCAAGTTTACCCAGTGTAGGCGGTTTGCCATAATGTATGTTAAAACTGCCAGGTCATGGACAACGGCATTTGCAAACAAGCTAATCTAACAGGGACTCTACTTTCCAGTTAATTCAGTGTGTTGCCAAATGCTTCAAGAAATTGTATGTCTTAACCCATAAGACGCAGTAGTTTTGAACATGTTAGGCTACATGTCGGTGTTGAAGTGTTAAGATTCCCAGCAGAAGGCATTTTAACAGCAACTATGGCTATGCGTTAACACCAGTCAGCTGAGTTTAATTAGCGATAACGTACGGAGAACGTTTCGTAGCCTCTTTGACAGCTCAGTGACATCAGGTATGTAACCTACATATTTGTTTTTGCCAGCTAACTTTTAACATGATCTTCATATTCATTGTGATGCTATATGGACCTCATGCACATGAAAGATTAATATCATGCCATTATGTTGTTTAACACACCGTGAAATAAAGTTTTCACCTTACAACTTTGCTGATAACATTTCAAATAAATGTCAGTTAGCGCATTAGCAAGGATATTGTATATAGGCTAGGCTAGCCTACTGTTGATGTTGTTTCATAGCCTTTTGCTTGTGTGTAGTTAGGCCCACTGCTAGATTTTGACAGGAGCTCGCGATATCGCTTTAAAGTAAGCTACTTGGGCTCACGCAAGCTGTCAAACACTGTCCAGTCATGTGGTGCACCCCTCTGGTTTATACATCCAGTGTTTATCATATGTTAGCTAACTGTATCTGGATGTGTTGCTATCAGAGCAAGACGTTAGAGATGGCGCATGACATGCAGTGATGCCTTGTATTAAAAATGCCATATTAGAACCGTGTTTCGGTGCCCAACCCTAGTGACTGGGCATGAGAGAGATAGATAGAGAGAGAGAGAGAGAGTGAGAGAGAGAGAGAGAGAGAGACAGCTGAGTCACTGTTGACAATGGTGTGAGTTGACATAGAATGACATGTACTGCAGGGTGTGTGTGTGTGTGTGTGTGTGTGTGTGTGTGTGTGTGTGTGCGTGTTTGCGTGCATGTGTGTGTGTACAGTATGTGTGTGTGTGTGTGATGTGAGTCAGGGGTCAGATCCGGTCAGCAGAGGCTGATATTCTGTGAGAGCCTGTGCATTCTCATATCACGCACATGATTGTGTGGTTTCACGGCCGGTGTGCTGTGTATGAGACCAGCCTGGAGTGTGTGTGTGTATGTGTGTGTGTGTGCGTGTGCGTGTGCGTGTGTGTGCATGCATGCGTGCGTGCGTGCGTGCGTGTGTGTGTGTGTGTGTGTGTGTGTGTGTGTGTGTGTGATTGTGTTGTTTCAGGGCCAGTGTGCTGTGTATGAGACCAGCCTGGAGGAGAGGAGGCGAGAGAGAAGGTTGATGCGATAACAGTAACAGTAACCAAAAAGCACTGGGAGACTACAGACCTCTGCCAAGGCCAAACTACAGACCTCTGCCAAGGCCAAACTACAGACCTCTGCCAAGGTTAAACGGCGTATTGTGCAACGCTAGTGAAAGTGAAACTTAACCAGTGGTCCGGTCTTTCATTCCGCAGGTCTGTCCTTGGACCATGCAACACCCTGGATGGCAATCTGATTTTGCTATCTGGGACTGGGACTTTTCCACCAAAAAATTGGGCTTGTAGTTTTTGCGTAATTCTGGACACAGACAAACCACTCTGATAACACACTCTCCTTGGTAGAGGTAATAAGATGCACACACACACACACACACACACACACACACACACAACATTGGCCCAGACTCACCTGAGAGCTCGATCGAGTGACAGGTCAGAGAAGTCGAAGAAGGTTAGATACTCCGACGCCACCATCTGGCTGAAGTCGTTACTGCAGGGAGAGAAAAGACAGGAGGAATGGAGATGTAAAGGAGGACTACACATCCACACACACACACACACACACACACCGACACACACACACACACACACACACACACACACACACACTCTCTCTCCACATTCACAATCCTAGACACACCAATGCAAACCACATACACACTCAAATTCATAAGCATAGAAAAACACAAACATAACCACATACACACACACACACACACACACTCATTCACTCAGAGACCCCACCCCCCACACACACACAAAATCATAGAACACACAAATTTACAGACATGCATAAATGCTCAAACACACCACACACACACACACACACACACACACACACTCTCACACACAGACTGGTCTACGCCCTCTTACTCACTTCTTGCCCAAGTGTCGTGCCACATCGCAGCGTTTGAATCCCTCCAGGTGATACAAACGCTTGGCCAATCGCTTTGCGGCGTCAGAGTCGGCACGGCAACCATTGGCGAGTGTATCCGTGCTCCCGCGGGCAAGCTGTTCCAAGCTGCCGAGTTCCGACTCGGAGTCTGAGAGCACATCTGCCAAGCTGGCATCACTATAGCAACAACACCACAAGAAAAACAAAAACACCAACATCACACATATGAAGTAGAGACCTCACAGTGACCAATATCATCCAACCCACATGCTATGTATGTGACTGGTGCATGTGTGTGTGTGTGTGTGTTGTAACTTTTAAACTACAAGCAATACGAGACATAGCCTTTTCTAAAATTCAACATCTTTTTGCAAATGTCCATATTCCACAGAAAGTACTGCGTGAAATGGACAACAAAACTGTAAATATGGTTAGGAAATGGCTGTGTCTTAATACACATTCCACCAGATGTTTTATCTTCCAGAAAAAACAGGACGGGGGGCTTGGAGTTCCAAACTGTATGTGGGAGTATACCGCCACAAGACAGTCTCACCTCACCAACATGCTGAATTGTGACACCAGCGTGAGGCAAATGGCCAGAGCATCCTTAATGCTGGATTTTAAGAGACGGAAAGTGCTACATGCATGCAGTGGGGATGACAACTTCCTGGGCTTTAAAAGAAAGCCCAACGGAAAGCTTGATGGACAAGCACAGAGTTTTGGCGTGTCATCTGACTGGCCAGACCTAAATTACCTATGCCAGAGAACAGGCACTGAATTGAAGTGGACTTCCCATCTCCAACCTGTGGAGGTCTCTGATGCAGTTGTGGAGGATCCATCTGTTGTTGTGGAAGCCAGGCTAAACCATAACAGCATTGTTCACCTGCTCCAGCCTAGAACATCCAGGCAGACTCTCCTGTCTATTCAGAGAGCCCAAAATATGGAGTACTGGTCCAGTCTAAAGCTACAGGGAAAGTTGGCCAAACTGCCCTTTGCGGACCACTCTGCATCCCACACCATCTTTAGCAATGCCAACATCAGTGAGGAGATCTTTATTTTCTGTATAAAAGCACGTCTACAGGTTCTTCCCACCAAATACAACCTTTCACTGTGGTTTCCTTCCATCCATTCACCTCTCTGCATGCTGCATGACCCCCCTCAACACCTGGAGTCAGTAGCCCACATTATGAACAGTTGCACATCACTTAAAGGACTGTATATTGCCAGACACAACAGACTTGTGGATCTCATTGCTGCTCAGATTCCCTGTGTGGCTGATGAAAAGCTCTATAAAAACACTACTGTACAGTCTGATTGGTTTAACTCACCTGCAAACACTTTTGTAGGAATACCAAATACACCAGATATTGTTGTCATATCTCAGCATTCCAGAACAGTTAAGCTATTTGAAGTAGCATGTGCATTTGATCTGTTTATGGAGGACTCTTACCTTTCTAAGACTGTAAAATATCAGTCATTAATATCTACCATCGAAAACCTTGGCTACAGATGCCAGCTTATTGTGCTAGTGTTTGGTAGTCTAGGGCATGTACACAGGCTGGCGACCCGGGGACTTTGTATTAGGGGGCTACTGAAAACAAGAGCCAAACAGTTGGTAAAGTACTGCTCAATTTCAGCCATTATAGGAAGCATGTTTATTTGGAAAAGGAGATGTTTTCTGTACCCCTGAGATTGTATTGTCATACATAACAATGTGTTGATGTGGTTAAATCTGTTTGATCATTCAAAACATTTGATTCCTAATGAAAATTTACTTGTAATGTGGAATTGAATAAAGTATCTAATGTGTCTATGTGTGTATTTACAGGTGAGGTGTGAAGCGTGTGGACTTTTTTGCCTTTTGGTTTGTGTGAGTGCATGAACATATGTGTGAGTGTGTGTGTGTGTGTGTGTGTGTGAGTGCATGTATATGTGTGTATGTGTATGTGTGTGTGTGAGAGAGTGCATGTGTTTGTGTGTGTGTGTGTGTGTGTGAGCACACAGCAAAGATGTGTAGATAATATCTTAAGTAAATTACGCGGTGTCTGGTGCCACACTCAGTAACCTGATACACTTAATGCCCATTCCAAAGTAGCAGATTAACACAATGAGCTCTGATCCACTGGTATGTGAATGTGTCTCTCTCATGTGTGCGTGTGTGTGGTGAGAGAGGAGGGGTGTGTTCATGTGTGTGAGCGTCTAGCGAGCGTGTGTGGTTAGGAGAGGAGGAGTGTGTTCCTGCGTGTGAACATCTAGTGAGTGAGTGTGTGTGTGTGTGGTTAGGAGTGGAGGAATGTATTCCTGTGTGTGAGCAGTTAAGCAGGGTTTCCTAGATCGTTTGGCCCAAGGGCCAAATTATGTCAAGCATGCCAAACCAAGGGCCAAAGCATTCAGGATAAACACACATACACCTGCAAACATTTAAAAATTGAAAAAATAATCATCCTAACACTCACACACATTTCTATATCTGACTCTGACCAAAAGCATTTTCATTTAATGCACCTCTGAAAGCAAAATAACAACATTGCGACAATATGATACCTGCCCAAATGATCTTGATACTGATACTAAATTGATTCTAGTATAGGGCAACAACCAAAACATCAGCAAAAGTACCGGAATAACCAACATGCAATTTAACATTTTCAAAATCTGCCCCGATCTGGCAAACTTGCATAGTGCGGTTATAGCCGATGGAGGGTCGCGAAGCGCTGTTCTCGTTCACCCTATTATGATTTGATGAACCACTGAAACGATTTTGGATACATTATTTTAAGGTACAAAAAACCTTTAATACATAGTCATTGTGGTCAGCACATGCCAGACACACACATGTCGGCGCGGGCCACTCATTTGAGTCTTGTGGGCCAGATGTGGCCCGCGGGCCGCCATTTGGGGAACGCTGATGTAGTGAGTGTGTGTGTGTGTGTGTGTGCGTGTGTGTGTGGCCAGGAGGAGAGTGTATTCCAGTGTGTGAGCATGTAGTGAACGTGTGTGTGTGGGAGAGAATGACTGTCTTGGTAACTGGATTAAGATGATCCCCAATCATGCATACCATCAGCACGGGGCCAGAGCAGGCAGCAGGTTCCCCACACACACTTCCAATATCTCTCCATCAACACTCACACACACACACACACACACACACACACACACACACACACTTACACACACACACACACACACACACACACACACACATACACACACACACACACACACACACACACACACTTACACACACACACACGTTTGGGCTGGTGAAAATCAGGAGAGAATTGTATGTGTCTAAACACATCTACGAGGTCCTTTCATCTGTGACCACCAGCACCACCCTCCCCTCCCTCCATCCCTGCTGTTGCTAACAAACCATTTACCAATACCAAAAGGTTCTGCACACAAGCTAAATGAAACAAAGGACAGAAATGTGTGTGTGTGTGTGTGTGTGTGTGTGTGTGTGTGTGCGCGTGTGCGTGTTTGTGTGTGTGGTCCACCTTGCTCATGAATACCAAGTCTTTCATCTGGACAAACCACCACTATGCTACATGCGCCGGGGATTCTGGGAGGATGAGTCAGATTTTTGTCTTGATGTGATTACACCAATTACATTACACTTCAACTCAATAAGATGCCATTAGCATGGGCGTTACCATGGCAGCCACGGAACCCAGTGTCCTCAGCCAGGAGGAGAGAGAGAGGTTGCAAGAGAAATAGAGAAAGCAAGAGAAATAGAGAAGGTATAGTAGTATAGTATAAGTGTCTACTGTGTGTGTGTGTGTGTGTGTGTGTGTGTGTGTGTGTGTGTGTGTGTCAGGATGTCTGGTCTAGGCTGTATAAGTCACAAGAATCTGATATCATTAAAATACATGAGAATGAAAATAACTCATACACATACCTTATGAGTAATTGTTGATCTGTTTGTTCTGCATGAATGCAACCCAACCAGTGCAAAGGTCTTTCTACTGCAACAAGTTAATAATTGTGCAATCAAGGGTTTCTGTCTTTGTGATTCATGGCCAATCATTTTAGAGCATTATAAAGCTTACCCATCAGCCTCATAACACCTGTAAATGGAGATATCGGATCATTACACAGTGAGAAGATCAATACCAGCGGAGCAAGCCCTCCCCATCCGATCAATAACGACCAATTGATCGGTTTCAGAGTGATTGATCAGAGTAAATGGTTTCCATGGAGAGAGTGAATAGATGCTCGTGCCTGGTGTTAGGTAAGACGCACTGAGGTAGACGAGGACGAAGGCCCCTATCTGATGATGACCTACATTGATGTTAAGAGTGTGTGTGTGTGTGTGTGTGTGTGTGTGTGTGTGTATGTGTGTGTGTACATGTGCGTGTAGCACCAGGTTCCTACCTCCGCGCACACGCTCATAAAGTCGGCAGCAGAGACATGAGACTGCTTGTCTATGACTCATAGGTAATCTCTCCTCATCCCTCTCTCTCTCTCTCCTCTTCTCTCCCTCCCTCTTTCTCCTGACAACTCTCCTTACTTTAACGCACCCACTCTATCTTTTTTCTTTTTTCTACATCCCTCTTTCCCACACAGTTCAATGCTTTATCTCCTCTGTTCTCCTCTCTCTCTTTCTATCTTTCTTTTCCTCCACCTGACAAAACCCTCCCTCTGTCGTTTTATTTATTTCTTCTGCATGCCTACTTGCTCTCTCTTGCTCTCTCTCAGTCGCGTGTCTAAGTCTTGCTCAAAGGGGTGTGTCATGCAGGGGTGTGGAGACTGAGGTGAGCTGCCAACATCCAAAATCTCTCTGAACTTGAATGTGTTAGAATGCCAGTGTGTGTGTGTGTGTGTGTGTGTGTGTGTGTGTGTGTGTGTATGTGTGTTTGTGTGTGTGTGTCCTTTCTGTCAGCTTACATGTATTTCATTCAGTTTCCACAGCTCATGAACTCAGCGATTTATAGTTATTCAACAAAATGATACAACAAATCACACACACACACACACACACACACACACACACACACTCACGGGTTGTCAACTGCCACACTCTTTGGTGAGTGTGTGTTTGTGTGTGTGTGTGTGTGTGTGTGTTGCCTATCTGCCAGCTCATATGTATTTCATACAGTTAAAACATTTCCACAGCTCATGTTCTCTACTGGCAACCCAGCAACTTATAGTTAGCCAACAAAATCATATAAAACAATTAGTCGTATGACACACACACACACACACACACAAAAGTTGTCAACTGTCACACTGCTCAAAATGTGTGTGTGTGTGTGCGTGTGTGTGTGTGTGTGTGTGTGTGTGTGTGTGTGTGTGTGTGCACGCGCGTGTGTGTATGTGTATGTGTGCATATGCATCTGTGTGTGCATGTCATCTCTGCAGCCCGCTGGCCATAGCATGAAGTCACATGTTACACACAATCCATGACACAAGTTTGTTCAGGAGTCATTATTGTCTTAAAGCATAGGCCTACATAATCTCCTTCAACTCAATTACACAGAACAGCACAAAGTTATATTATGTTATAGGCTAGTCTACCCTAGCCTACTGGTCTAATATCTGGGGGGAAGCATCCCATTACAATTCAACACGAGTAAAATAATAAAAAAAAAAACATGTTAAAATAAGTTATTTCCTTATACATTTGAAATAGTGTGCGTGACAGAACTCTAAGAACTCACAGAAGTTCCAGCAGAAAGTCGAAGTGATGATCATATTCCTCTTTCCACATATTCCCGCCGTCACGGTCACTCAGTCTCGCGGACTGAGCGACATCCGCTGAGGCGTTCCTCCTGACCCCATTCGCCTTCGACTGTAGTTTTCCCCCAACAAGCAGTTTAAGTAATCAGGTTCTTTCCTAATGGACTAACTTTTTCCCGGCGTCATATGCCGAGACGAACGCCGCTATGTGCCATCTCATCCCTAGGTTTTACCTCGTAAATCGAGGCGCAATGCCTTCTTACATGTGAGACAATTGAACACTATCTGAACGGGGCAAGAGCCCGGCGTCAAAGGCACGCACGCCCGAAGTTGGCTGTCGGGTAGTTTTGCGATTTCCCCTCGCGTTCCCAAACCCCGGCAAGCAGGGGAAGGGGGCGGAGAATTGTCCTGGAGAGTGCGACATATTTCCGCCGTTTTAAGAGCACAGCTGGCGGCGTGCCAGATGTCTACACCGCTGTACACCACTGTCCGCCACCAGCGGTGACATAAAACCTCAATCTGTCCGGTCCAGTTAATATAACACCTAGTGTGCAGGTGGCCTCGCACTGTGGAGAGTATTCATGGATCATAT
>NW_027468630.1:27535127-27547627 GCF_046254945.1 Alosa pseudoharengus | reverse complement strand
TGGGGTACTCACTGAGTAAAGGATGCCGCTACTTTATACTTTGTTTTCATTAAGAAGGATGCGATTGTCATGGTAACCCGTGGGTGCAGTGCACTTCTCCGGCACCATAATAGACATGGTAGTGACAGCCACTAGCACCCAGGGGCTCTAGCCTTGTTGCTAGCACCCTAATCTCCCGATGCTGGAGGTTGGCTAGTTCAGCTGGACTGTGCTTTTCTACCCAGAATAGATAACATGACCAACACAAAGTCAAGAGGAGACTCCTAGAGTGTGTATGGGACAGCCAAAGGGTCATGTGCTGCTTTTGTGTTTGTGAACCAGACTGCTGACCATCAAATGTAGAGTGTACGCCCTCTGCTGGACAAGCTTGGATACTTTGTGTACTCATGTGAGTATCTTCATGTTTGCATGTGTGTATCTGTGTGTGTGTGTGTGTGTGTGTGTGTGTGTGTGATTTTTCTGTTGTGTCCCAGTGTATTGTCTGTTGTGTCCCAGTGTATTGTGTCCTAGTGTGTTATAATATGGGTTTTAAACACACACCCACACACACCCACACTCACCCACACACACACAGTCTTACCTCATGGAGGTGGGGATGCCCGCGCTGTCCCCATTGCTGTGTGTGTCTGCGTGGAATCCGTTGGGAATGGCTCGCTGGCTCAGCACGTTTTCCGAGCGGCTTCCCGGAATGGTGGTCCGGAGCGGACTCCCGCCCCCCCCTCCTCCGTTGGCCCGCACTGTCATCCCTCTCTCCTCCCCTTCCTCCCCCTCCTCCCCCTCTCCCTCCTGGACGGGCTCCAGCTCCAGCTCGGGCGGCTCCGGCCCCACCAGCGCCCTCTGCTGGATGAGCGGCGTGAGCGGCGCGTCGAAGCTCACGCAGCTGTCCGTCTCGTCGGTCAGCGACAGCACGTCCAGCGAGTCCAGCGAGCTGTAGCAGGTGCCGCCCCTCAGCAGCTCCGACTCCACGATGCGCTCGAAGGTGGAGCTGAAGCCGTCCTGCGCGTCGCGCGAGCGCTCCTCGTCGTTTCCGCCATCACACTCGTCCTCCTCATCCCCGTCTTCTCTCACACTCACTCTTCTCTCCCGCACCTCTCCATCCTCCTCCTCCTCCTCCTCCGTTGCCCCGGATACCTGCTCCACAATGAGTTCAAAAGCCGAGCTGAAAGTGTCCTGGTTCGGGTGTTCTGTCCCCTCCTCTCCTTCGCCTTCCTCCTCTTCCTCCAACTCCTCCTCCTCCACCTTTCTCTCTCCTTCTACTGCTCTGCTCTGTTCTTCTCTTCCTCCTCCCTCCTCCTCCTCTTCGTCCTCCACCTCTGTGTCAGCGTCCTCCACGGAGCACTCAAATGTGGCGCTGAAGGTGTCACACTCGTTCTCCGGCCTCTCACTTCCATCTCCCTCACTCTCTTCCTTCTCCTCCTCTTTTTTCTCCTCCTCTCCTCCTTCTGTCCGACTGACCTCGTCCATCATCCTGTTCGCAGCGCTGCGTTGTCATGGAAACGACAGGATTACATACAATAATCCACAACATAATGCTCAAACACAAATACACACCGAAATACACACACATATGAGCATGCACACACACACAAACACATACACACACTTACACACGTGTGCATGCACACACACACAAACACACACATGTACGGACACATATGCGCACACACACACAGCACGCGCACACACACACACACATTGCTAAAAACACATAGGCATACGCAGAAATCCAAAACATGGTACTTCAACAAACCTTCCTATATACACAGACACAAAGCATATTAAATACAATCCAACTGCAATGCTCTCTCTCACTGACACACACACGCGCACACACACACACACACACACACACACACACACACACAGTAATCCTTATTGTAACTGTCACACACCAACACGCATGCACTAATCTCAATTCTAAATGCCTACTGCCACAAAAATACTCTCTATCACATACAAACACTTACACACAGAGGACCTCTACACACACGTTCACACACTGCACACAATCCAGCTCACTACTTAAGTACAGAGCTGCTGCAGTCTGCCAAGTATTTTCCCTATACATTCCTGCTCTTACAAACACATACTTAATCACACACACACACACACACACACACACACACACACACACACACACCTATACATGTTTCCACTCTGTGACACCCGCACAGACACACACACACACACACACACACACACACACACACACACACACACCACACACACACACACAGACACACATACACACACGCACCTATACATGTTTCCTCTCTGTGACACACATGCACAGACACACACACACACACACACACACACACACAACACACACACACACACACACACACACACACATGCACGCACACAGTCCCACCGGAGCACCAATGAGGACAGCTCAGCTGCATGCTGAGCCTAAAATACTCCACAACATTCTCCTGCCTGTGTTCCGGAAGCTGGCTCCAAATGTGACACACACATACACATACACACACACACACACGCACACACACAGACACACACACACACACACACACACACACACACGCATACACACTTAGGCTGTCAGAATAAATATATTAAATCATATTCAGCAGTTCTGTGTCTGGCATTTAATCCTATTGTGACATTTCCTGGACTGCCGTTGCCATGGTAGCACTAACCTCTCTG
The DNA here is from genome assembly GCF_046254945.1 of Alosa pseudoharengus. Classification (NCBI taxonomy): domain Eukaryota; kingdom Metazoa; phylum Chordata; class Actinopteri; order Clupeiformes; family Clupeidae; genus Alosa; species Alosa pseudoharengus. The sequence continues at coordinate 27,544,960 of NW_027468630.1, read as the reverse complement.
CGGGCTCATCTGTGTGTGTGTCCGGCTGGTCAGTGTGTTGTTCTACAGCGTCTGTCTCTGGGTCTGCACACCTGCTCTCCTCCTCCTCCTCCTTGTCTTTTTCTGCCTCTTCCTCTCCTCTCTCCTCTTGCTCCTCCTCTCCTCCATCCATCACCTTATCCTCCTCTTCCTTTCGTCCACTCTCACCCTCTCTTTCCCCCTCTTCCGTGCAGTCCTCCACAGTCCCATCAGCCCCTGTGTCTGGACTGGGTGATTCAGCTGGTGGAGATCCAGCCTCCTCCCCAGCGCTCGGATCCTCGTGGCCCGGTTCAGGCTCTCTCTCCTGGGCCAGGCTCGGGTTCAGCTCAGCCTCTGCGGGGGTCTCCAGCGCTGGTGGGTCACTCTGGCCCTCCTGGGTCATAGCGCCCACGTGTTCCAGTCCAGCGGCAGCCCGCCCCTTCAGTGCTGTGGTCGCCTAGACGACCGTCTCTATGGGATGGGGGCAACAGATAGGCCTGTGGGGAGGGGGGGCAGGAACAGGAAGTGAGGTATGAATACCGGATATGGTTCAGTGTGCCATAACAAAAACTAGGATACTTACCAATGGTCTGATTGACCGTTACCAATCGGCTGCAACCAATGTGAATTAAGACTGATATGACTACAACACATGTCCAATCAACCCTTCTTATTTATACATGTGTGAGTGCACCAATCATATCACTGTAAAGCATAATCAGCCAATCATGTTGTAGACAGACAGACAGACAGACAGACAGACAGACAAACATACATACAGATAGATAGATAGATAGATAGATAGATAGATAGATAGATAGATAGATACATTTTGAATGTTGAATTATGCTATTCTGTAAAAATATATATAACAATACTGTTAATGTATTATTATTATTATTATTATTATTATTATTATTATCATTATTAGTATCTATTTATTGACTATTGATTTGTTTGTTTCATTGCACTCATCACACAGAAGCTAGCATCTCTGTCCATTCAAGGCTAACACAGTCTCACAGAAGCTCTCTGTCCATTCAAGGTTAACACAGTCTCACAGAAACTAGCATCTCTGTCCATTCAAGGCTAACACAGTCTCACAGATGCTAGCATCTCTGTCCATTCAAGGCTAACACAGTCTCACAGATGCTAGCATCTCTGTCCATTTAATGCTAACACAGTCTCACAGAACTAGCAAGCAAATGGTAAACATACTTCCAGAAACAACTTTGTAAACAAAATCCTTTGATGAGCCTTCAGACCAAACCATTCCTATCACTCACTGGGCTGCAAGGCTTGTGTCCAAGATGAAAGGAGAGGGGGAGGTCTGAGGGAGAGAGGGATTGAGGAAGAGGGAGAGAGAGGGGAAGGGGAAAGAAGGAGAGAGGGATTGATGTAGAGGACACTAAAGGCGTGTTTGAGATGGTAATCCTCCGCAGAGCATCACTCTCATCTCTGATGTGTCAAATTCCCCTGCTATCCCTCTGTGTGTGTGTGTGTGTGTGTGTGTGTGTGTGTGTGTGTGTGTGTGTGTGTGTGTGTGTGTGTGTGTGTGTGTGTGTGTGTGTGTGAACCAATAAGCATACAAGTGAAGCCCAGATGAGAAACATGATGCATCTTTTATAGTGGAAAATTACATATGTGATGTGTTTTCTGTGAGTTTATTAGTGCACATGGGTGTAAGAAAACACCATGCGTTTGCCTCTTCAATCATTCTCTTTATGTGTGTGTGTGTGTGTGTGTGTGTGTGTTTGTGTGTGTGTGTGTGGAGGGGGGCAGCCAGTTTGTATGTGTCTGTAAGTCTGCAAAAGATGACAGTAACACTGAGACAGAGATTTTTCAATGGGAAATCTCCTGAGAGATTGTGAGTGTGAGTGTTTGTGTGTGTGCTTATGTGTCAGTTTTCTGTGTATGTACAGCGTTTTAGAGTGGTACCACACACACACAAACACACACACAGTTGCCCTTTCACCCCATGCACCAACACTCAAAGAGAGACTAATGCACTCACACACACATATGCATATGTGATCATATCATATATCATATCATATCATAGGCCATATGCTTGTGGAATACATTAGAATTTCAATCAACCAAGAAACCCCACAGTAACATGAAGACTAATCAACATCACACAATGTCCCTTTCCCCATCTCATTTCACCATCTCTACCTCCCTAGTCCTGTTAGCCTATCCCATTACTTATACTGCACATGATTATATTATACATCTACTGAGGGTATAGAAATGGGACAGGCTAGCAAAGGACTACATGCATGCTTCTACACATGATATGAGACACATATATCTACAATATATAGCACTATTTCCCTACACGCATGCTTCTACCCACATTCCCTACATGCATGCTTCGTACCCACATTATTTTCTAACCGCACTGTCACACAACACTGTTTGAGCGGTTAAGTGAATTGAGGTGCTTTTTCTTTTGCAATGCATTTGGGAGGCATGCCTACACACATGTGACTGTGTGAACACGTGCGCCTGGATGCTAGTGTGTGTGTGAGAGTGTGTGTGAGTGTGTGTGAGAGAGAGATGAAAGGTAGTAGTCCTACTGCTGTGTAGTCACAGCTGCAGGAGAGTAGTCAACACAATGCTCTGACACATGATTGCACTATGTGTGTGTGTGTGTGTGTGTGTGTGTGTATGTGTGTGTGTGTGTTTGTGTGTGTGTGTGTGTGTGTGTGTGTGTGTGTGTGTGTGTGTGTGTGTGTTTGTGTGTGTGTGTGTGCATGTGTGTGTGTGTGTTGGAAGTCTTCTTATTTGAGTTTTAGTTCACCTCACTTGTGCTTTGCATGTGTAGGTGTGCATGCATGTTCATGAGTGCACATATATGTTCCGTGCTTTAGGCCTACACTCAAGTGCATGCTTGCCTGTGTGTGTGTGTGTGTGTGTGTATTTACGTGTGTGTGTGTGTGTGTGTGTGTGTGTGTGTGTGTGTGTGTGTGTGTATGTGTGTGTGTGTTTGCGTGTTTGTGTGTGTGTGTTTGCGTGGGTGGTGTATGTGTGACGATTTGACTAAGTGAATAAGCTGCACTACTGTCAGCATAACGCCAGGGCTCTTTAGCATTCTCCATCTCCCTTAATGACTTTACACCACCTGTCAATCAAACTCCCTCTCCATTACCCAAGATACCCGTACACCAAAGACTGGACACGTAGACCACACACTCACCACATCATACAGACTACAGCTACAAAGTGTACACTATTGAAGGCTTCATAGGAAAGAGTGCAGAGTCATCAAAGCCTGAGCACAACAGACAACTCCAGACTAAGCACTCCTGCCAACCTCACACTAAATACTTCAGAGTGGCCACACACTCTGCATTTCAATCATAGGCACACTACTTCAGCATGACGTCAATACTGTATGTCCAGCCTGTTCATGAGAAGGCCTCCGTGATGATGCCTTCTGATTCTGTGTTTCGGGGGACTGTAATAACCTCAGGCTGAATCGGAATGCTCTAACATCACTGCTAATTCAGACTGATTCCGGCTTCCCTTGTGATTGCACTCTATTTTAGGCATAGCTACTGTGTGCTTGATAATTCATTTGCACGGGCTCATTGTTACGTAAGTCAGGGAGCGCACGCACCAATGGGAGCCTACTGTACATCTGCACTTTAAAAGCATACCGGTATGTTAAATGAAAAATGTAAATGAAACTCCCTGCTGTCAATATGGTACCTTCAGTTAGCATTGGAATTAGTTTAATTTACATGAGTACATGAGTGTACATGAGTGTAAGACTGGCATAGCATAAAAAAATAAAGGATTAAAGATATAATGACAGCACAGCAGAAATGCATTAGCATGAATTTGTGCATGAGGTACATTGTATTGAAACTTGCATTGCTCAACAGGTAAGACAGATTATACTTAAGTTTAAACAAAGTAAAGTGTGGCCCCCACTAAGAATCTTAAAGAAAAACTGCTTCTGCAATCACGAGTGATGGACACATTATCCAGACCCCTCAGGAGTGACAGCAGTGAAATAAAATAATATTAGACGAATTAATTAATGAAAACTCCCACAGTAATCTGAGTGTCTTTCTTTTATGTTCCACTGTATTGTGTTCCTACAATTGTATCATTACTCTAGCCTGGTAATGTCAACAGTGGCTCTTCACACTTATGTGGGTCAAAGGTCAGACAAATAAACACACTCCTGACCCTCATTGGATCAGTGGGTTCTTATCCTCACTGGCTGATTAGTTCCTCACAGGGACAGATAGGATAGTTCCTGGTTCTGATTGTTTAGAAACAAAATCCATTCCTGGCCATTTCGGAATGACTGAAATAAATAGTTCCTGAGCACCAGCTGATAACAGGAAAGAATGGTCCCAGCCTCCAAATGGCTTCCAGAGAGCATGGACCCCAACACTTCTTTACTATAACAACAGTTCTTAGCTTTTACTGGTCAACAGAAAGAACAGTTCTAAGCCTTACTGTTCAACAGACAGAGCAGTTCTTAGGCCTTAACAGAAAGAGCCGTTCTGAGCCCCTACTGGTCGATAGAAAGAGGAGTTCTTAGCACTTACTGGTCGATAGAAAGAGCAGTTCTAAACCTCTTACTGGTTGACAGAAAGAACAGTTCTTAGCCCTTACTGGTCGTTAGAAAAAGCCGTTCTGAGCCCTTACTGGTCGGCAGAAAGAGCAGTTCTGAGCCCTCACTGGTCGACAGAAAGAGCCGTGTAAACGCTTCACTGGTTTCCAGGCAGGAGGACTCCAGGCCCAGACTGACATACTGGAGGAGCCGTTGATGCTCCACTCTGGCCCGGCCCTGCACACAGCAGCAGAGGCCACTCAGAAGCACTCAGTCTCCTGCATCAATACACTCACACACTTACACTTTCAAAAATGGCTGCCAAAGGTGTTTGACCTGTGTGTGTGTTTCAAGGTCATGAGGTGTGGTGAAGAGAAAGGTGCTGTCAGGCACATGACTAACATGACATGACAAGGCAGTCACAGGCCATAACAGGATCAAGCCAAACCAGAATTTGTGTCATAAAGAATGTTCAAACTTGAGGATAAAGTGTAAGGGTTGAGTGTTGTACCCACTTGTGAGTGTGTGCCCACTTCATTTGTGTGTGTGTGTGTGTGTGTTAGCCTGGCTAATACCAAGCCACTTATCAAATCTCAGTTGAGATTGAAAATGGGTCTAAGGCAGCAATGAAATTAAACTTAAACCGGTATATTAAACTCTTAGCCAGTCTTTTCAGAGGTATATCTTAGCCAGTCTTTTCGGAGGCTAATATGTGTATGTGTGTGTCGTGTGTCTCTGACTCTGCATGCTGAGGAATGAGTGGGTACATACTGTATGTATGTCCAGAGTAAGTCGCTTTGGACAAGCGTCTGCCAAACACCATAGCTAAATAACCATGTGTGTATGTGTGTGTATGTGTGTTTATATGTATGTGTGTGTGTGTGTGTCTGACAGACCCACCAGTATCTATCCATCAGCTTTGCAGGACAAGGGTCAGATATTAGATGCCAATCCACTTGATGTAGAGCTCCCTAATGAATTGCTGGACCATGAAGGCCCCCCCCCCCCCGCGCCCCTCATCTCCCCAGTCTGTGCGGGATTAGCTCTTTTATTTACTGTTGTGATTTAGTATTTATTTAGGTTTAGTATAGCTGTTAAATGAAGCGGTGAGTTTGGCTCAGTTGTTAAATGCAACAGTGGATAGGACACAGTCTGACTGTGCGGTGCTGAGATGCATCTGTTCAGTGGTGCCACAAGAGGAGCTTGGTTATTAAATTCAGCGATGAGCTGAGTCTGGTTGATAACTGTACCACTGACTATAGAGTCTGGCTGTTAAATGGACCGATGAGTTGAGCTTGATTGTTTCATGCAGTGGTGAGCTTCACTGAATAATAAATGCAGAGGTTAGCGTTGTCTAGTTGTTAAATGAAGCGATTTGATGAGTTGTGGTTGTGGTTAATGTAGGGGTCAGTCAGGAGTCTGGAGTGGGTTTCTTGGTGTTTTATGCCCCCAACGCTGTCTTCAAGGCAGCACTGCCTGGAAGGCACTAGGGTTTGGCATGGGTTAAGGTTAGGGTTAGTGTTGGGGTTAGGTTTAGGATTAGGTGCCTTTAAGTCAGCGGTGGCAGCGCTACCTGGAAGACGACGTTGGGGGCATAAAACACCATCGAGCCTGGAGTGGCTTGTTAAATCCGGTTGTCAAATGCAGAGTTGAGGTATGTTATGATTAGTGGTTAAATACTACAGTCTGAATGTTGCAAGCAATGGCAACAAATGTCTACATGTTAGAAGAAGTGATGATGAGTAGAACTTCGTTCTTAAATGGCAGTAAGTATAGTCTGGTTGTTAAATACAGGAATAAATAGAGTCTTGTTGCTAAATGCAGTGATGAGTGGCGTATGGTTGTTAAATGCAGCGATGAGTGGTGTATGGTTGTACAGTGATGTTTGGAGTTTACTGCAATGATAGATAGGGTCTGAGGAAGATGACATAACAGTGAATGCTCTGGACTGTATTATCTTTCTGTCTGTCCACCCCCTGCCCACTCCACTCCCTCTTTCTCACCAGCGTCTCCCTCCATCACACCTCAGTCTGGGCCACTAGAGCTTTCTCAAGGCTCCGTTATTGATCACATTAAAACAAGGCACCATCTCCCCAGTGAGACGAAATCAACATGCAGCCTCGGAGAGATATGGAAGGATAAGCAGGGAGAGAGAAGGACAAAGAGAAAAAGAGAGGGGGAGAGAGAGGGAGGGAGAGAGAGAGAGAGACAAAGGGAATGAGAGAGACCTGGGGGAATCCACAGAGACAGACTATCAGATAGACCACCAGACAGACAGAGTAAGGCAGAAAGGAATGACATACAAAGAGAGAGAGATAGAGAGAAAGCGAAAGAAAGAGAAAGATTGGAGGTTAAATGGGAGAGGGAGAGACAAAGTTAGAGACAGTGTGTGAGTGTGTGTGTGTTTGTGTGTGTACGTGTGTGTGTGTGTGTGTGTGCATGTGTGTGTGTGTTTGTGCATGTGTGTGTGTGTGTGTGTGTGCAAGTGTGTGTGTGCGTGTGTGTGCCTGTGTGTGTGTGTTTGTGTGTGTGTGCCACGTTGGTGTATGTCTTTTCAACACACAACAAACACACACACAGACACACACACACACACACACACACACACACACACACACACACACACACATTACACACTCACTACAACACAAGATTAAACGGATTAAACACACATACACTCACTATGTACGTACATCAAAAACATACTGACATGCCACCAATATCAAGGGTGGAATAAAAAATCCATTAATTAATATCTGAACACACCCACCAAAAACAGCCCTATATCTGTGCACACAACACACACACGCGCACACACACACACACACACACACACACACACACACACATGCACAGAGACACACACACACAGATGGACAGATGCACAGACATAGACACAGTGCGCGGAGGAGATGGATAAGATGGATGTCCACTCCGTCTGGTTACTCATCTAATGTGGGCTCCATACGCAAAGAGGAGAATCCTTCATCTTCCTGCTTCCAGCGCCTCTCTTTCTCTCTGTCTCATCTCTCTCTCCTTACCCACACAATCTCTTAATCTCTCTCTCTTTCTGTTGGTCTCATCTCTCTCTCCTTACCCACACCATCTCTCTCTCTCTCTCTCTGTCTGTCTCATCTCTTTCTCTCCTTACCCACACCATCTCTCTCTCTCTCTCAGTCACATTCTCTATGCATCCAGCAGCATGGTAGACTCATTGACCTACTGACCCTTTTCAGCTGCAAGACATCACAGCCCAGAGAACGTAAATGAATGGCACACAGACTGACTGGCAGACAGCTAGAGCATGAGAGAGAAAAAAACAGAGTTCAGGTGTAAGGTGAAGCTTTCAAAATGTATTTCATTGAGGTGTAATTGCCCAGTCCTTACATGATGCTACGAACAAACAATGATGGCCTGGGAGATAGGCAGTGTGAAGAATGGGAGTGTGGCGTGGGAGATGAGACGTGGTGTCTTCTTAACATGTCAACACTGTTTAATAGAGACGAAGACCACCCCTTAAGCGAGTGCGGGGCATCCATCCATGAAAATGGGAACCCCTTAAATCACCTCGTTCTGTCAAAGCCTTGGCTTTCAAGGTCAAACGTCGCATTGCGTTGCGCCATAGCATCACTTACAACTACTTCACCCAAATCACAAAGGGGGGGCAATGTCGGTGTGGTGTCGTGTATTGATTTCCATGTTTCTGCATCGATGGGGCAAAACAAAAGTAACCAGTGCGCTTGTTGAATGCGCCGCAGCTTTGGACTGAGAAAAATGGTCCAATCGACCGTTTACGCATCCCACTCCTATGTCTAGCGCGCTTCTGTCTGCTCGTCTGACGCCTGGAGTTCAACTGAATTAATTGCCGGAGCGGTAGCTTGACTCGGCACGCTCGAGCTAACAATAGACCGCTAAATAAACATTAAGGGGAAGGTACTCGTTTTGGCCCAGCTTGGTCTCCTCTGGCCTGCCTCCTCCTAGGTCGTTAACGGCGTCAAATTGTACTGGGCGCGGGAGCTAAATCTTGTAATTGAGATGAAAGCGGCTGGCGGGGAGAGACTCCCCCACGCGCAGCCTCGCACCTGTGCCAACCTGCTCATCTTAGTAGAAACACCAGATTGTCCGTGGAAGGTGTTTAGCCCTGACAGCTTCCTTCTTCTGTTTTCCTTTTTCTTTCACACACACACACACACACACACACACACACACACACACACAGGGAGTCCTTGTGTTTCGCGCGAGCTCACACACATACAGAGCAGGCTGAAGCTTTCGCCGCAGCCATATTCCCCCAGCCTCCCGGTGCAGTAACCATGACAACAGGGTGGCTGGGAGACACTGTTCTCTCTCTCTCTCGGCTCGCGCTTTCTTCTATCCAAAATAGACCCCGCTAGCACGTCAATAGCGAGCTGCCCTGAAAAAAAAAACAGTTTTCCTCCACCAAGGTCCCTACACAAACAGGCCAACAAACCCCTCACTAAGACTGGTCGGAACACGCGGCAACCTCCGTGTGTATCGCTGCCCCTGGGTGTCCGAAAACTGCCGGTACAGCAAACATCACACACACATCTCTTCCTACCCCTCTATTGATCCTACGAATGACAAGGACATTGTGCTTGGCTGAGACGGAAATTATTTAATTTCAGCTTCGGATAGTGATGCACTGCTTCATGAGGGCAATAAAGGGATTTTCAACAGCTGCATGAAATGTGAACAGATTGATTTAGACCGTACAGTTTTAAGAAGATTACGACCTCACGAGCAAAACGCATAAAGCGTCTGCACTCACCGGCTTCACCGAGTCCAAGCTGGGAAGAGGCAGTTGTGTTGTGCGTTGTTGTGTATCCCTCTACCTTCGCCCATCCACGCCAAACAATCCACAGCGTTCCTCTCTTTTTGGTGCACAGTCAGACGCATGCAGACATGTACACTCCTCTTTCGCGGACTCCCGTGCAGGCGAGGCAGCACGCGACTTCCAACACACAGACTGCTTGCTTTGCAGCTCGCTTCGGTTTTCCAGCCGGCGCGCAGCGGCGGTCCTGACTGCGCGTGGATTTGTCGGGGGGTCGGTGTGTATGTGTGTGTGCGTGTGTTTGTGAGCGTGTGTGTATGTGTGTGTGTGTGTGTGTGTGCGTGCGCGAGACGGGACGTTAAACGGCACTGTCGCTTTCTGTACCGTCCCTACTGAGGTGACTGTCCGTCCGGTCGAAATAGTCTAATGATTTTGATTTCATTTCGCCACTGCGTTATTAGATTGTTG
>NW_027468630.1:27507627-27527627 GCF_046254945.1 Alosa pseudoharengus | reverse complement strand
TAACCCCTCGCTGCTCCCCGTGCGCCACTGTAGCAGGTGGCTCACTGCTCTGGGTTAGGCTAGTGTGTGTGGTTCACCTCATTGCGTGCTCTGTGTGTTTCACTAATTCAAGGATTGGGATAAATGCAGAGACCAAATTTCCCTCACGGGATCAAAAGAGTATCTATACTTATACTTACTTATACTTATACACTGTAAATGGAAACCATCTCCAACAAACTGCTGAGCTGTGACTGAGTTTGGCTGTGCAGTGGGTAAGGTGGGCCTACTGCAGCCTCACACTTCACCACCTGTTATCATGAGGTAAGGTAAGTTTATTTATATAGCACCTGTAATCATTAGGTAAGGTAGGTTTATTTATATAGCACATTAGGACATTAGAAGTGTCATGGATGATGGCGCTGATGACAATCTCTGATCGCTGATCACAAGGATTTTTTTAGAATTTAACATATTGTTACAACATAACAATTCCAGATTGATTTCCTTAAAGCAACACCAAAGAACTTTTCCTCTGTCGCACGCACGTTATTTGTTCCGGCTATGCAAATCACAATGTCCACAGACAAGGTAGAGAAAGCTGCATGATTTTCTGAAAGTATGATGTATTGCGACATCAGATGCAAGTCAAATGTGTAGTTTCTTATGTCTCAATCCATCGAACTACAGATCCGCTACCCGATCTGGCAAACTTGCATAGTGCGGTTATAGCCGATAGAGGGCTGCAAAGAGAATGCAGAAGTGCCGTTCACCCTGTTATTAGTTGATGAACCACTGAAACAATTTTGGAAACATTATTTTAAGGTACAAAAAACTCTTTGGTGTTGCTTTAAACAAGAGAAAGACACTTCAACTTGATCTAAAGAAGACTCTTTTTTTTATCCCTCCAGCTTGTTTTTAGCTGGGATGCTTGCTTTGCATTGTGGAACAACAATAGCTCAGATGCTTTAGGATATACAGTCCTTGTAAGGTCTAAGAAAGACGTTGAAGTTTTTTAAAAAACCTTGCTCTCCTCTCATCTCTTGTTAAAATGCTTTTAGTGAAATTGTACCTCTTCTCCTTTTCTCTTAGACAGCCATTCTGGATTCTGGTATTTTACCCACAAAACACTCTGAGATTACCCAGTAATGAGATGCACAGAAAACAGGCTATGTGTTACTGTCATTATTAATTCATACCATGTGATGGAATTACTCTGGTGTGTGTGTGTGTGTGTGTGTGTGTGTGTTTGTGTGATGTAGTGTCTTGGTTTCATGTCAGCGCAGAGATTATTTGATTTGGGCAGCACAGATAGGCTAAATGTTAAGCATATTGATCATCAGAGCATTGTTGATCAATGTCAGACTGTTGTTTTGTTTCCCTGGGAGGCCCATGTTGCCATAGTAATAGAGTGAGAAATGTAGTCCTCCTCAACTTCTAGAATGAGTGAGAGAACTTTTAGGAAAGTGTACTATTGGTCTCCTTGACGACAGTGCTGCGGCCCCCTGAGGATTAGCTTTCTGATTGGTTGAAGGAGACTCAGACATCATCACAGAAAGCCCCATTTTACCCTGCAATGAAAACCTGCCTAAAGCATTTCAAACAACATAAATGGAGACATCGCATTTTTTATAAAACACTGAACAGTCCCTTGGCGTTGGGATTTGTTTTTTTGAAGATTATTTTTTTATTTTATTTCTTTGAAGGTGCCTATCATTCATTGGGGTCAGTCGAACATAATTTTATTATTTAGTGAACACCAGGGGGCGCTATGAGTATGACAACTTGACAGCAGAGGACAGGAAAGGACAAAGAGGACAGTAGAGAACAGAGGGAGAGGAATAGAGGAAAAGGGCAGAGAGGAGGAGAGAAACATATTATTTATTTTTTAATTTTACAGAAAGAGACTCATCACAATTTCATTTCTCTCATTTATATTTGATTGGACTTGGGATCTGTGTTGAGAGAGCATTTAAGCACACAGTTGTAGACACACATACAAATCAGCATATGACAAACACACACACACACACACACAAAGAGTTGTGATAGGGAGCTTGCATACACACAGCAAACAGGGGAAAGTGTTTTCACAAGTCATTACACATCTTATAAAACCAGACTCAAGAGAGAGGCCTTAGAGCTGCAGCTGTGTGTGTGTGTGTGTGTGTGCGAGCGCACGCATGTGTGTGTGTTAAAGCCTGACCATAACTGATTTTTATATGGCTATATATATAATTGCATAAAGTATCAGTTTGACATTCAACTTGCATGTGTGTAAACATTAAAGAGCAAATGGAAAAAATCTCCATTAATCATACATACTCTCTCTCTCTCTCTCTCTCTCTCTCTCTCACACACACACACACACACACACACACACACACACATACACACAAAGAGAAAGGCAGAGAGAGAGAGAGAGATCTTCACGGAGGAGTGTAAACATGCACACTCGTTTATACACAAAACACATAAATAGACTGGCCAAGACTCCCTCATGAACAAACCCCTCCACACACATGCAAACTATGTACAAACACACGTGACCAAAATGAGAAAAGCAGTTTAAGCATATTCTTTCACTCCATCTTACTTTTATTCACTCAAACAGACACACACACACACACACACACACACACACACACACACACACACACACACACACAGGGACAGGCAAAAATACATCCAAATAAAATATCAAATTTCCTAATTTTACGTGTATCAAAATAAACTACTAAGTACAGTAGCCACACCATTAATCAAAATACTACTTTACATTTTGAAAATACTTAAATTTTGACAATAGATAGATAGATAGATAGATACTTTATTGATCCCCATAGGGGAAATTCATACTCTTTAAAGGGAGCATGAAATCACTTTGCAAACCCTCCATATCTTTCTGACTCTCAATATTCTGGTCTGGGCAAATTACTGTCAGCTCCAGACGGAGGCTACATTCATTGTTTTGCACTTTCATGATGTCATCACGTCACCAAAAGTAATGGTTTTGGCAGTATTTCTTACAAAAATGCACACCTATAAAGTATTTTGATACAAAATATGAAGCCATTTACTTCAACAAAATAAAATACAAATGACAAAAAAATACTATTTTGTATTTTAAATACATGTATCATAAATACGGCCACACACACACACACACACACACACACACACACACACACACACACACACACACACACACACACACATGCGCACACATACACACAATATTGTGGACTGTCATATCTATATGACATCTGGAATATGATAACGTACTTTTTCTTCCAGTTGACACACTTGACCTGGAAAGTGGGAAAAGGAAGATGATTACAAACAAATGTTTATATCTCTCTTAAATAGACACACACACACACACACACACACATAGGGCAATACACACACACACACACACGCACACACAGAGACACACACAGAGACACACACAGAGACACACACACACACACACACACACACACACACAGATACACACACACACACACACACAGATACACACACACACACACACACACACACACACACACACACACTCACACACACACACACACACACACACACACACAGAGACTGAAAGGGAAGTGTCATTAGAAGAAAATCCAGGCAGGGAAATTGTAAACTTTCCCCAAGGATAAAGAGGAAAACCTGAAAGCGCTGACATGAACTGACCATGACCTTCATCGTGGAACAAACAACAAAGCTTATCAGCACACACACACACACACACACACACACATACATTCAGACTTACACACACACACACACCCTACACAGACACACACACAAACACATACACACACACACACAGTTGCTTAGAGTTTCAGTGTTGCCGTTGTCCAAAAATAGCTGTTTAAATTGCTGTTGTCACCACCGGGGAGGTGAAGAGTCTCAGTGTGATTAATAGAGCTGAGCACCTGACTGCTTGACTGCTGAGTTCCTGACTGCTGAGACACTGTGGAGCACGCCCACCCCGTGGACTACCTGTTCATGTGGATTACTGAGCTCCTCAACAACACGGTCTTTGCCTCTCTCTCTCTCTCTCTCATCTCTCTCTCTCGCTCTCCCATCTCTCTCTCCCATACTGTGCACACATACTTTCTCTCTCCTATATATTTCTCTCTCTCATCTCTCTCTCTCTCTCCCATCTCTCTCCCATTTCTCTCTCTCACATCTCTCTCTCCCATATCTCTTTCTGTAATCACTCTCTCTCTCTCATTTCACTCTCTCCCATCTTTCTCTTTTTCCCTATTAACTATCTCTTCCTCTCTCAAAACATTGAAAATACACAGAGACATATTAAATGTTGTAAAATACACATGCTGTACATACACATAGAGGTGTACACACACACACACACACATACACACACACACACAAACACACTCGCACATTCACACACACACACACACACACACAAATGTAGAAAGCAAAGCAAAGTAACAGAGAAGATGATCTCTGCAGACAGATGAGGGACTGAGGTGCAGTCTGTTGGAGTGCAGAGTAATAGTGGACATGTTGCCCCCTCACATAGAGGAGTGCAGAGTAATAGTGGACATGTTGCCCCCTCACATAGAGGAGTGCAGAGTAATAGTGGACATGTTGCCCCCTCACATAGAGGAGTGCAGAGTAATAGTGGCCATGTTGCCCCCTCATATAGAGGAGTGCAGAGTAATAGTGGCCATGTTGCCCCCTCACATTGTGGATTGAGGCCACACAAACATGCTACCAATCAGCAGGTGCTGGTATCTTGAAAATAAATGGAAAAATGACGGCTATTTCCAACGCTTTGAAACCGTTGGAATACGTTGGTCTGAGGAATGTGGAGGAGGAAGTGTTTCAAGGAGACATTGAGCATACTGTACACACATAAATATGTAGGCTACATAAGGAGACACTGTACACACATACTATGTACATAAGGAGACATTGAGGATACTGAACACACGTACTATGTAGGCTACATAAGGAGACATTAACCCTCATGTTATCCTTGGGGTCAATTTCACCCCAAGCAACGTTTAACATCATAAAATATATGGTTCACTTTTTTTTTTTGCTTCATGTTTCATGACTTTTCCTCAATTGAAGGGTACAACAGAGTTAGCATGACATTTGTACAATAATTTGTTTTCAATGTCCTGTACAAATATTTTGTACATTGATGTTCCTTGGGGTCAGTTTGACCCCAGCTGTATGAAACATAGGATACATGAATATTTGACACGGATATGGATATTATTATTTGAATAGTATGAGAACATATTGTTATTATCATTATTACATACACAAGTACATATTACATATAAGTCATTTTGGCAAGACTGTATAAGTCAAAAGAGGAAGCAACAGCAAGCCTTTGGGCTGCTGACACTGGATGGGCAATATTGCCAGCCAGGGTTCCAAGGTTCATAAAGGGGTGTGTGGGGGAGGGTGGGGTTGTTTTGTAGGGCTTTTGATGGTGGTTATTACACTCTTGTTAAGTACCTGTCACAAAAAAAAAAACTGGGTAACAATATGAATTATAATCATTTTCTGAGGGTTTATTTAGCTGGGGTCAAATTGACCCCAAGGATAAAGAGTGTCGGTAAGATTTGAGGATAACACAAGTATATATACTCTTTTGATCCCGTGAGGGAAATTTGATCTCTGCATTTATCCCAATCCGTGAATTAGTGAAACACACTCAGCACACAGTGAGGTGAAGCACAAACTAATCCCGGCGCAGTGAGCTGCCTGCAACAACAGCGGCGCTCGGGGAGCAGTGAGGGGTTAGGTGTCTTGCTCAAGGGCACTTCAGCCGTGCCTACTGGTCAGGGATTCGAACCGGCAACCCTCCGGTTACAAGTCCGAAGCAATAACCAGTAGGCCACGGCTGCATACTGGTTAAGCATACTGAACACATATTGAGCATACTGAACACATATTGAGCATACTAAACACACATGCTGTGTACAGTACATAAGGAGACATTGAGCATACTGAGCAGACGTACTATGTACATAAGGAGACATTGAGCATACTGATCACACGTACTATGTACATAACGAGACATTGCGCATACTGAGCACACATACTATGTAGACTATGTTATTTTGTGTTTTCTTGAACACTTTTCCCTGTGTCTGTGTCTACTTGGTGTGCAGTGTCATCTGTGTCTGTAGCTCTGTCTGTATTTAGTGTGTAGCGTCTTCAACTCTTAATTGTACAATGTCCTCTGTGTTTGTAATGTCTGTCTGTATGTACTGTTTAACATCCTTAACCTTTTGAAAGGCGCTTTTAAATAAAATGTATTATTATTATTATTATTATTATTATTATTATTATTATTTGTACACACATACATTGTACATAATTAGTTGTCACACTCACATGCACATGAATACTAGAAGTTGTGTAAGCAGGTCAGATATGCAAGTTCAGACATGCACGCACGTACGTGCGCGCACACACACACACAAACACATACATGCATACACACACACACACACACACGTGCACACACACACACACACACACACACACACACACATGCACTTGTCCTTATCATACAGGCTTTTACAGCTGATGATAATATTCCCAGGTAATGTCCCAGATCGTGGGCAGGAAGGAGTGTAGCTGTGTGACTGTGCTGCTCCACATAAACAAGCTGAGCTCTAACACCAGCATATACAACTGCTGAACCTTATTTGTCATTTCCTGCCCTGCAAGGTTACGTCTGCAAAGATGTCAAACTCTCCTATCAGACTTCACTCTATGTTTGTGTGTGTGTGTGTGTGTGTGTGTGTGTGTGTGTGTGTTTTGTACACAGCAGTCAGTGAATGATTGAGGATAGCAGCACGTGAGACACAGAAACTAGAAAGTCAGAGAGAGAGAGAGGGAGAGAGAGAGAGAGAGAGAATTTATTTAACATCATCTGAGAAATATACACTCTTAAAATGAATGTGTTGAAAACACAACAATACAACTTATAATACAATACAAAAGTATAAGTACTCTTTTGATCCCATGAGGGAAATGTTGGTCCCAATCCGTGAATTAGTGAAACACACTCAGCACACACACAGAGAGAGGAAGCACACACTAATCCCGGCGCAGTGAGCTGCCTGCTACAACAGCGGCGCTTGGGGAGCAGTGAGAGGTTAGGTGCCTTGCTCAAGGGCACTTCAGCCGTGCCTACTGGTCAGGGTTCGAACCAGCAACCCTCCGGTTACAAGTCCGAAGCACTAACCAGTAGGCCACGGCTGCCCACTTGCATTCTCTGTGTCCAGGTAGGGACAACACAGATTGTGTTCTTTCCTTTTTTTATTTGTTACACAAAATATTTTGAAAATAACACAACTTGCGTTGAAAGCAACACAATTTGCATTGTTTTCTTTAATACATCTCTGTGTCCAGATAGGGACAACACACTCGTTTTAAGAGTGTAAATATGTAAAAAGAAGAAGAAACCAAGAGACCGCTTCACTCTGAGCAGAGTCTCATTCTCTGTGTGTGTTGGTAGAGTGTGTTCTACCACATGTGTGTCCTGTGAGCTTAGACACATTCAAAACTCTCTGGAGCTTCAGCTGTGGTCAGCGCTGAGGGGCGCTGAGATACACCTGCAACACTTGACTTTGGAAATGACCCATTTTGCCTGTCAGTGCCACAGAAGGGAGGAGCTCAGCACCAGGATACACACACAGACACACACACACACTCAGGATACTGCTGCAGCAGCTGCCGTCATGACCTTGGCCAAGTGCATGATGGGATACGTTGGGGTACCGCTACTACAGGTACGTTTACATTCATGAATTTACCTGATGAGTTCATCCAAAGCAACATAGAAATGAGCAAAATCATTCAAGCTGTAGTATAACTGGAGGCCTGTGTGTAATAATCTGCACTCTACACCTTCACACAGGGCACTGAGTACGCCCAGGCGTGAGTCGAGACCCTGACGAGCTTCTTGGTCATGGAAACGCTGGCCTTTGAAAGAAGTGGAATAAATGAGCATGTGGTGGTTCCCGTGTGTGACAGTGTCTCCTTGTTTCCCCGTAGACACACTTCAGCGTGTGACACATCAGCGTTAGTTGCACAATGGGTAAAATCCCAACTGTAAAATTCCAGCTGAACCCCTTGTGCAATCAATAAAACTGCAATGTGACTCCACCCAATTACCGTGTTGGTAAGAATAACATGTTCACATACTTGCCAGTCAAGGCTGACTCATGATCTCTACATTTCCCCATGACTAAACCAGTCTAAAGTCCTATCACCACAATACTGGTAATGGTATACTTGATGGCTTAGATAAATCAGGCCTACTCCACATAGACAAGACTTGGAGGAAGTAAAATCAATTATTTCAACTGGCTGTTGGAAATGCATGCATTCATGTAACAATATACCATTTAGGCAAAAACTGCAAAGGATACACAAGCATTTATTTATATTTTTTTCTTATTTATGTGTTTATCAGAAGACTGAGGGGCCGTTTACACAAAACTGCCGGGTGAATTTTCTCTTTAACGACACCGGCAAGAAAAAACCTCACGTGTACACACAGAGGTGTAACCGGCTAAATGTGCTGTAGCCTAGTGCATATGCCAGACCAGTCGATGGCGCCGCTGTGCAGAAGCTTCACGATAATTTCGCGTGAATCGCGTAGAAGAAAACATTGTTGAAACAGTTTGTTAAGCCGGAGAATGTCTAATAAGGGCTCTGGTTAAGCAGTTGCATGAAATAAGGAGACTACAGACAATTCGGTTTTCAATTCAACTGTTAAACTAATAAAGTTCATTTTCAAGGTATGTGACTGCTATGTGAAATTTCAAATGCTTAGCCTACGCATTGCATTAGGAGCACCACTGGAGAAAACACTAACATGCAGTAAGCTAATGTTTAACTAAGTTTATTACACGGCTCTTCATAGTGCTGCAGAATGCTCCATTCACTTGAATGGGCCTTCCCAACGTTCGGCGGTCTGCTAATTCTGAATAACAGACCGTTGCTAAGTATAACAGACCGCTGTCAAGGAAAATGGGCTTTGTGCTTCTATTTCACGTCTTTTATATTACTGCGCAAGTAGTCCGGCCACTTATCACTTTAGAATACTTGCTAAGCTACGCGACTTGACCTGCAGATACTTTGTAACGGACAAACTTCCTATACATCCGGCGTAATGGATTAGTTTAATATTAGTTTTAATATTCTTGGAGATTACCCAGATTTCGATTCTTGGATGAAGGCTGAGTTGTCTTCACCAGTTAAGAAAAGAAAAAGAAAAGAAAACGACACAGAGGAAGGCAAAGAAGCGAAACGACACAAACATCTGGACGACAGAGACATAGACAGAATGGAAGAGAACCGGCATGAAATCAATACAAAACGGACCACGGTATGGGCCATGTCAGTTTTCAAAGACTGGTTAGTGGAAAAAAAAATGTCGGTATACTTTGCTGATTATAATGCAGAGAGTCTCAATCAGGTGCTACGTTCTTTTTATCCATCGGTGCAAAATGCCAACGGAAAGACCTACTCTATTGCGAGTTACATGGCAATTAGGGCAGGGATATCTCGACATTTCACAACCCTTGATATAATGAACTGTGCCACGTTCAAATCAAGCAACGATGTTTTCAAATCTGTAGTTAAAGATCTACGGAAAAAGGGCAAAGACGTCAGCCAGCATCACCCCCCTCATCTCGACGAAAGACTTACAACTGCTGCTCAGCCACCCAGATGTGCTCTCTCCCAACACAGCTCGTGGACTCGTCAGGAAGGTGTGGTTTGATGTACAGCTACATCTGGCAAGACGAGGCAGAGAGGGCAATCGGGACCTCACTCAAGACTCTTTCCTTCTAAAGCAGCGGTTCCCAAACTTTTCCCCCCGCGTACCACCGCCTACATTCCGACTCGGCTCGCGTACCCCCACCATCCGAGACATAAACACATAAAAACGTAACGCATTCTATACACCAATCCGCCGCGAACTTTATGGGCGCTGCCATCTTGCCTGCCGCCATTACTGCGTGCCTGCGGAGTGTGACGGTGTGACACTTGCTAATGGCTTTTCAATGAAAGCATCCTGTCAGAGAATATCAAATAGGAGATCCTGCTCATGAAAAAATGTCAGGTGAAAGGGAACATTGGGTAGATGATGTCAGGCAGTGGCCAAAACTTACCGATTAAGGTAATTTATTGACAACATAATGTATTAAGACGTATATTAATTAATAACAACAATAAACCGAATGTTATCATTAGTAGCTGTGTTGCTAATATGTTCACAAGCTTCAGAAGTTGCAAATAACTATTAGCCACGACCACTTGTAGCAGTAAAATACATGTTCTTACAGGTATTCAGGATTATTTTATTAATCGTATGTATTTCATCCACTTTTAACGCACATCTTGGTCCTCCACTCGACAAGGAACTCTGTGTAATCCGTAAGCCTGTAAACATGGGCACTCAATGTGCAACAAAGGTTTGTGAATTTCACAAACGGTTTAATTCTAGGTCTGTATATTCCTACTGTTGTTAAAACAGCCGACCACACAACACGCTTTTCCCGGCATCACTGAACAGCATACGTACTAAATAAAAATTAAGAAAAAGAAGAAGATTTCGCATCTACAGCTAAACGTCTGCTACAGCCGCCTACGGGACCAACACATTATTTTGCTACTTCCTTAGCAGCAAGGCAACGCAGTAATGGCGGCGCTGCTTTACTTCCGTGTTTCGCCGGATTTGTGTATAACCCCCCCCCCCCCGCGTTGACAATATTATTTGTCGTTCCCCGGTTTTAGGTGCGTGCATTTGGTCAGTTAAAACGTTATGAAAAGTAGCCTGCATAGTAGCCTAACTACATCCACATACAATATCTAATAGGCCTACAACAACGCCTGACAAGGATGTATTCGTTTGGACAACATTAGGCTATAGAAAGGCTAAACTTAGGCTACCTTTAGTTTGTTAAATGTAAAGCTTAGCTTAATGTTACCTTTCTTGCCCATCTGAAATAACTCCTAGCTTTGCTCCTTCCCTCCTTTCTGTTTTCAAAAACCTGTTATATCCGCGAAACTTTCCCCCCACGGACCACGGACCATCCAACGCATTCAAAAGTAACGCATTCTATTAGCTATTCCAGGCGTCATGTTTAATAAGCTGCCCTTTTTTTGATGAACACATACAGAGTTTATAAATGATATCCTTTAATTTCATGTTTATATATCATTATGACCTGATTCAAAATTATGTATTTATTCATGAATTAATTACAAAAGATTTAAAATGTTCATTTTACACCTGTCCGCCATAGCTCTTTTCATCTCGCGTACCCCCTAGAAGCAGCTTGCGTACCACGGGGGGTACGCGTACCACAGTTTGGGAATCCCTGTTCTAAAGAAAGACGAGAATGGCAACGAATATATCACTCTCGCATACAACGCTGAGACAAAAAATCACAAAGATGCCAAAGACCCGTGCAGAGCAAATTACCGGGGCTACATCTTCGCAGAGCCTGACAACCCAAACTGCCCCGTTGCCAGCTTTAAAATGTATTGCTCCCTTTGCCCCCCTGACGCCACATCTTTCTACCTGCACCCTCTCAAAAAGGACCAGCTGATTCTAAACCAAGAAGCTGTATGGTACTCTCGGGAACCCATGGGTCATAATTACCTTGGCCAAATGTTACCCCAAATCAGCCAGGCAGCGGGTCTCTCCTGAAAATATACAAACCATAGCCTGCGCAGCACAGCTGTCCAACTCCTGTCTCAGGCTGGTCTGGAGAGTCGCTAAATAATGTCTGTGACTGGGCACAGATGTGAGGGGAGTCTGAGGAGCTACTGGACTCCATCACTGACAGAGAGAGAAAAGTGGAGCAAAGTCCTCTCCTCTAATCCCGGCAATGGCAGCAAATCCGGTGAGCCATAACTACATAGCCTTACATAGCCTAACTGAGTTTTTAATTTTAATTTTAAACATCAGGCTAACAGCTGTTGTTTTCTCAGGTGTGTCAATGACAGCGCCCCGCCAAGAAGCAGATGAAGAAAGAAACATCAACATCAACATCCCCAAAGAAATCCCATTCTCATTGTCCCATTTTACTATAAATGGCAATGTTCAGTTCAACTTCAATAATAACTAGATGTACCGCAGAGCGGTACAAAATATGACCGCCGCCCAGTCCAGCACATTTTTTCCACAAAAAGAAATCACGCTGAAAGGCCTATAAGATTCTAACTGTCTCACTAAATTGCATTATCCACACTCAATTCTCACTGGTATCTGCTAGACAACAAGTCCCAAAACATGATTAGTTCATAGATTTCACATGTAAAATTCATTTTATACAACCCCACCTCCATCTTGCCTGTTCATAATTCTGAGAAATTCTTGATTGTTTGTGTTATGTTTATGTTATGTGTGTGGGTGTGTGGGTGTGTGTGTGTGTGAGTGTGTGTGTGTGTGTGTGTGCGTGCTTGTGTGTGTGCCTGCGTATGTGCCTGTGCATGGAAGCGTACATATGTCTACTGTGTGAGTATATGTCATACGTATGATTACTGTGAATGTGTGTGTGTGCGTGTGTATCTGTTTGTGCACATGTGTGCACATGAAATGGGTTAACATGACCCCTGGAGGCAAATATACGGAAAAAAAATGGTCATCCTAGGCCCTACAGTTCTCAAGATATTCACAGAGAACTGTGTCTGGCCTACCCTCCTTTCGGGGGGTCCAGTCCAGCGGGGGGGCTACAGATCAAAACGAAAAATGACAGTTCCATGCTATCCATGTGGGGGTACATGCCCACCAAGTTTTGTGTACCCCGGTCTTTCAGTGTCCCGGGAATCCTTGTTGGTGTACGTCACTAAATGTACACATAAATTGTTTTATTGTAAGGCCCCCCATGAACGAAAGTACACAAAACTTGGCATGCATTCGGAGGGTGTCATAATGATCCTACACTTTCAATTTCGTGCAGTTTTGACCATGTCAGCCAGAGATATTGTGATGAAAACACCTACATTTTTGCTTTTTAATTTTTAACTAGGTGGCGCTATACATGAAATAAGTGGTAATGGGATGGGTTGACATGGCCCCTTGAGATCAACATACAAAAAAAAGGTGGACCTCCTAGGCCCTACGGTTCTCGAGATATTCACAGAAAACTGTCTCCGGCCACCTACAGGCCAGTTGGTGTATAGTAACATAAATTAATTTATTGTGTGGCCCCCCATGAACGGAATTCCACGAAACTTGGCGTGCATTCAGAGGGTGTCATAATGATCCTACACTTCCAATTTCGTGCAGTTTTGCCTATGTTAGGTCACAGATACCTGCGATTACAACACCTCATTTTTACTTTTTTGTGTTTAACTAGGTGGCGCTATACATGAAATGAGTGGTTATGGAATGGGTTGACATGGCCACTTGAGATCAACTTACAAAAAAAAAATGGTCCTCCTAAACCTTACGGTTCTCGAGATATTCACAGAAAACTGTGTCTGCCCTACCCTCCTTTCGGGGGGTGCAGTCCAGCGGGGGGGCTACAGATCAAAACGAAAAACGATGGTTCCATGCTATCCATATGGGGTTACATGCCCACCAAGTTTCGTCTACCCCGGTCTTTCAGTGTCCCGGGAATCATTGACAGAAATTTGGACATGCGAAAAAGAAAAAAAAAAAAAAGAAAAAATCTGACTAAGCTTCGCTGCGCGGCGGTCATAAATAGGGTGTTCTTTCGAACGTTGCCATTAGGCTATTTAACGGCCTATTTAGCATCCCCCCCCCCTTCTTTTTGCGTGGAAGCGACAATCACCTTTCAATCATTAAAATTATTGTTAAATCAATATTTTGTTGCCGGTGTTGATTGCTTTAGTGGGTAGCCGTGTAATAAGCGGGATAATGTATAGAACGCCCGGTCATTGTAGGTCCCTTCCCGACAATGACCGGCGTTCTATACATTATCCCTTACTAAGCTAACGTGTGCTTCTAACTTAGCCACTAAAGGCTGATAGGCTACAATGTGCACATTAATCATGACAGGGGAAAGAAAAACTTTTTAATATGATAAATAAATGGTTTGGTTTGTTTTGACAAGCAACATATGTCAGGG
Organism: Alosa pseudoharengus; assembly: GCF_046254945.1. Lineage (NCBI taxonomy): Eukaryota > Metazoa > Chordata > Actinopteri > Clupeiformes > Clupeidae > Alosa > Alosa pseudoharengus. The sequence continues at coordinate 27,513,525 of NW_027468630.1, read as the reverse complement.
GCCTATTGCACAAAACTAGGATACGGGATTAAGCCGGGATATCTTGGTTATCCTGGCTCAATTTATCCGTGATCCAGTTGCACAAAAGCGGGATAGGGGGCAGCAGGATATGTTATGGTATAAATCACCATGGCGATTTATTCTGTGGAGCTAGCCTGCTCCAGACCAGGCTAAATTCCAGGATCTATTTAATCTCATCCCTTATCTCAGTCAGCAGTCACCACAAACAGAAACCAATAGTTATTCCACTGCCCACTACACATTGTTATCACCAGAGCTGGACAGTAACGGAGTACATTTACTTGAGTACAGTACTTGAGTACAATTTTGAGGGATCTGTACTTTACTCGAGTATCATTTTTGGGGAGTACTCATGACTTTTCTCAAGTACATTTGAGAGGCAAATATTGTACTCTTTACTCCACTACATTTCTATCCATAACCGTGAGTACCCGTTACTACTTCTAAAAAAAAAAGGAAAAAAGATAAATCTCGGAAACCCTCAATTTGTTGTTTCCCTCACAAACGTGATTGGATTGTGCAGGCGCCACTGATTGGGACAGCCTATCAGCAATCACCTTCAGCTTTCCGCCAAAGTCAACTCCATGGTCAGATTTAGATAAGAGACAAAACCATGGACGAAACAATGGATGAAGACGCAGCAGGTCCATCCTGGGAATGTGCCAACCTGTGGCCCCACCTCGCCAGACTATTTAAATTTTCTGAACTAGTTAATGATAGTTTTCGCTTCAAGTGTTTCAATTACAAAATAGTATTTTGTATTTGAAATACGTATTTTAAATACATGTATTAGAAATACTGCCCATCCCTGGCAACATTGTAAAAAGATGAAAATGACTTGATTTTACTTCCAATTCATTTTACATTCACCAAGGTATTAACATTAACATTTTTCATAACTCCATGTAGGACGTTTCTGTACATAAATGTAAGCACTGTGGCAGTAGTAATGAAATATTTAGAAAATGTAGGCTACTCTTGTACTCTTGATACTCAAGTACTTTTAAAAACAAGTACTTCAGTACTTTTACTTAAGTAGACATCTGACTGTTGTACTTTTACTTGTACTTGAGTAAAATTTAGCAAAGGGTATCTGTACTTTTACTCAAGTAATGAAGCTGTGTACTCTGTCCGCCTCTGGTTATCACATATACCTAGACCCACTGTCATTATTTAAACGTTTGTGATCATTAATTAACTTTTACATACTCGCCATTCCCGACCTGTCAGGCGACAATGTGACGTCACGGGAGTGCCTAACCATTTCACGCGTGGTGGTCGCGGAACAAGTTGCAATATTCTCCTTAACAGAGGTGAGGTGTTGCTGTTTGTTGCTGTTGTGAGAAGGCTATCTACCTACTTCACACTGTAGAAGAAGCAATGAAGCCGTTCTAGTTGCCATGGTGAATCTGTGATCGGTGGCGGGGTCTATTTGAGGGGGGCCGTGAGCGCACACTTATCCAGGATAGGTTTCACCTGGCTTGATGAATCCGTGTCTGCTCATCCTGGCTTGCTCGTTGTGCAACCAATTAAGCCTGTACGCTCTTATTTTGGATTCATTGAGCGCAGCTCAGTAACTTATCCCGGATGTCTTAATTCAGCTTTTGTGCAACAGGCCCAACAGACCCCAGGTCGAGTGTCGTGGCTGAGTTGAGAGGTGGGGCTATGTCGTCATAAAGTTGCCGGCTTTGCACCTACAGGCGTCTACATGGCGAAAGTTAGCCGGCGGTTTCAAAAACTATCGGTTTCAGTCTCCTAAACTGGCGGCGTCGTGTACACTCAAGGCGTAACCGTTAACAAAACCTCACAGGTTTCACAAAAACCGGCGTCATGTATATGGCACATCAGGGGCCGTATTCACAAAGAATTTTAAGGCTAACAGTAGCTCCTAAGTGGCGAATTTAGGAGAAACTCCTAAAAATAATGGGCGTTTCACTCCTAACTTTAGGACTCCTAATTTTTTTCACTAAAAGTAATTCACGAAGCATTTTAGACCTAAAAGTAGCACCTAAGTCTGGGACAGCTTAAAAGAAGTCGGGAGGACTCCTAACTCACTAAGACCTATTCACAAACAGCTTTTTGTGGCATTTCACGTTGCGATGTTTTGAAATGGGTATGCGCAACAGGAGCTTCCAATCGCGAGGGAACAATTTTGTATTGTATGCATAAAAGGGATGCTATAACGCCACCAACAACAACCAAAACTACTCATTGTCAACATGTAAATTAAATGTAACGTTTCATTGTGAATAAAATTAAAATGTTCTCCTCTTTGCAAACATAGGCATATGGTGACAGATTAATTTAATAATGTTGCAAAGATAGCCTAGCCTACTGCATCAATCCGTAGGCCTATGTTTTATTAGGCTACTAGGCTATTTGTTTGGCCTTACTCTTTATTAATTTAGGCTAGGCCTTTTTATTCAGTTATTCATCATCTTCCGTCCTTCGCACTACTTGTGTAGCGCACACATTCTCAGACCTGTCACCTGTCACTCATCATCGTAAGGGAGGTGTTTGGAATCATTCCCGCGTTACAATCATCAGCCAATCAAGGTGGTCACTTCAGTCAAGCTCGTGCATGAGTAATGACGTCATCCATAGCAACGAAGACTCACTCTTAGTTTAGGAGTTGTCATCTTTCCTTACTGAGTAGGTCTGAAAGGCTTTGTGAATAACTTTTAAGAGAAAACTCCTAGCTAAAATCTTTTAGTGTGATTTAGGAGTACTCCTAGTGGTAAGATAAAAGGCTTTGTGAATACGGCCCCTAATGTAGGATAGGCTACCCAAAATGCGCTAATTAAAGCCCACAGCATATAATACCACCAAAGCGTGTTGAGTCCTAATGATAATAGCGACTTATTGTTACGTGAAGCAAATCATGTTATCAAAGAAATAGACGTACTGTAGGCTAATGTAGGAATGCACACAGATATATTGCAACAGGTAATGGTGTAGGCCTATCTGACGAAGACCTGAGTGGTTGGAACGTCGTACTTGTACACTGGGCGCAAAGAAGATTATCCTCACATTTTTCCCTTTGCAACTGTCAAAGAAATCCCATGAACACGGGAAGGCCTAGGGAAGCCTACTGTATACTGTACATCAGATGGCCTAAAGATTAGGCCCCTCTGCATAGCATTCAGTGATTTGCATGCAGTAATTTCAACACTGACCTTGATCTAGCCTAGTTTGGCTATTTAAAGCTACTTTATTGGCAAAACACAACACAATGTAAATGAATTATAACAAAAAAATATAGCCGCAAGCGGCAATGGCGGGCCCGAGCACCTGCGGGCCGCAACCCGTGACATGTCGGAATCCAACAAAGCACCGACGTGGTGCATTTGTGAAATGTACATATTTGATGTGTGTGCTACTTGTTTTTGTATTTTATTTTCTGCCACATGTACTTGCTTGGCCAGGTGGGGGCGCAATGCAAGGCAGGCCCATTGGGTGTCATCATAATCATAGTATATATTAACCTGAGAAATTTCAGACCATTCATTTTAAGCAAAGAACATTTCTGATACACTTTTTGGTTGGCCAGATGGTGGCGCTATGTTAGGCATGGAAATTACACATGTGAATATCATCACAATAATGATATCCAAATTTTTTGTAAACTTTCAGATCAATCACTTAAGGCATTGTCCATTTTCTGGCACATTTCCTGCTTGACCAGGTGGTGGCGCTATGCCAGGCAGGCCCATTGGGTGTCTGGATCTCATCATAATTATAATATCTATTAACATGAGAAGTTTCAGACCATTCATTCAATGCACTGTGATTTATGACACATTTCCTGTTTATGTGGTGAGATATTAAAATCATATCAAATATATTACAACATTCAAAAATCCCTTCACAATTTAACATCAGCGACATCTTGGCATAATGTTTGCCAAATTTCAAATGAATCTGACAAACCGTCTAGGAGGAGTATGTTCAAATTGATCATGTGAAATCAGTATAATTGTCATTCTTTCTGTTGCCAGGTGGTGGCGCTATGCCAAACATGCATTATGGGCATGTGAATATTATCATTAACATGGTCTTTAATGACCTGTGAAATTTAAAACATTTCAAGCCATGCATGGTGAATTATGACACATTTATTGTTCATGTGGAAGGGTATTAAAATTAATAATTTCGCCATTTCGTCAAATTACAACATATCAAAAAAAGGCTTCACAATTTATAATCAGGAACATCTCGGCGTCATGTATACCAACTTTGACATGAATCGGATCAACCGTCTAGGAGGAGTATGTTAAAATTGATCATGCCAACAACGCACAAAATCTCAATTACCTCACTTCCTGTGGGCGTGGCTAATGGCATGTTAATACAAAAGTTGATTGTTTTTGGGAGTTACACACACCCATCAAATTTGGTGTGTGTATCTAAAACTATATGCCAACCACAAGTCACTGTGACGTAAGGGGGCGCTATGGAGTTCCTGGGCAACGCCCGGTGCCAAGCTTTTATCCCTGTCTATTCACTGTACCACTTGATGTGTGTGCTAAATTTCATGCGTTTTCGACTATGTTAACCACCTCAAAATATTTGCCAACCACGGGATCAGTCACCTAAGGGGGCGCTAGCGAGTGCCTGGGCCACGCCCGGGGTCAAGCTCTTGTACCTAACTGCGATGCATGATACCTGACGTGTGTGCCAAATTTCAATAGGTTTCGACCATGTTAACCACCTCAAAAACAGGAAAGCAAAAAAGTGGAATAACAATAATAATAATAATAACAATAATCCTTACAAAAACAATAGGGCCTTGCGCCCTTCGGGTGCTCGGGCCCTAATAAAGGACTTAATCACACAAAGTAGGCCTACTATTTTACTGACTATAAAAATAATAATTATGTAGGAAGTTTAGAACCCATAATTGACCTGCACACTACAAAAGTGCACCGAATTCAACACAAATGACTCAATACACTTGGAGGAGGTATGAGTCCTTTCTTTTCCAGATATCTTAGGATTTCGCCGTAGTATCGTTTCAGTATCGAGCATCGTGATATTTATGGCAGGTATCGTATCGAAGTCATAATTTTGGTATCGTGACAACACTACTTCAGTCAAGCTTGTGCATGAGTAATGACGTCATCCATAGCAACGAAGACTCACTCTTAGTTTAGGAGTTGTCAGTTTTCCTTACAAAGAGTAGGTCTGAAAGGCTTTGTGAATAACTTTTAAGTGACAAAGAAAACTTAAACTTAAAACTCCTAGCTAAAATCTTTTAGTGTGATTTAGGAGTACTCCTAGTGGTAAGATAAAAGGCTTTGTTAATATGGCCCCAGGTCATTAAGCTCAGAAACATTAAGAATGCCGGTGGTACCAGTGAATCCTTTTGAATGGCTTTCAAGGGAGATCTTTAAGATGTAAATTGTTTAATTTGCCTAACAAAAGAGACTGACTCAAAAGGCTATGGAAAGTAAAAGTAAAAAAAGGTCCTAAAACATCTATTTGTCCAGCAGTTATCCCAAGAAACTCAAACATAAACAAATAATCTCCAAAAGCCCTAAATGACAGTAAGCCAGTTATGCCCTATTACCCTTAAAACATCTCTTTTCAGCAGACACAAACTAAGAGGCAGTAGAGGTAAGATGTAGTTCAGGGGCCGTATTCACAAAGCCTTTTATCTTAACACTAGGAGTACTCCTAAATCGCACTAAAAGATTTCACAAAGCCTTTCAGACCTAGGCCTACTCTTAGTAAGGAAAAAAAACTCCTAAACTAAGAGTGAGTCTTCGTTGCTATGGATGACGTCATTACTCATGCACGAGCTTGCCTGAAGTGACCACCTTGATTGGCTGATGATTGTAACGCGGGAATGATTCCAAACACCTCCCTTACGATTAT
>NW_027468630.1:27475127-27490127 GCF_046254945.1 Alosa pseudoharengus | reverse complement strand
CCCTCTCTTTTTCCCTCTCTCTCCCTCTCTTTCCCTCTCTCTTTCTCTCCCTCTCTCTTTCTCTCTCCCCAACACCCTCAAAACATTTTTAGTTTTGTGACTTGAATGATGTAAATGCCTTATACTTACACTAATTTAGTACATTTAGTAAACCTAGCAAACTGATTCTTAAATTATCTTTGTGTGTCTCCTGTAGATGTCTCTAAGGACACGCCCTCCTCCTCTCTCCATGGCAACCGCGTGGCAATGCTGAGACGAAACTTTGGTGTCGCCGGTAGCAACAGTGTGCCCACAGGTGTCAAACCTCCAGTGCCCACCAAACCAGCTCACCTGCAGCGCCAGTCAGTCACGATGTCACGATGAGATGACACACACACACACACACACACACACACACACACACACACACATCTGTAAATAAACACACCACAACACACAAGCAACACCATGGAGGCATGCTTACATACATGTACATAAACACAACACATAAAGGTCAATAAATGAACCAAACATACTTTCCCCATTGCTCCAGAGACTTGGAGACACTATAGAATACACAGAATATACTTCAGCACTCTCTGAAGGTGTCTTGCATGTGTGTGTGTGTGTGTGCGTGTGTGTGTGCATGTGTGCGTGTGTGCTAGAGTGTTGCTTACATAAGCACTGTAAATATGTTCATTTGTATAGTAATGCCACTTCCACACCTGCCCCCATACAAACACACACATTCAGTATTCATATAGAGAGAATACAAAGGATACAGCATGCCTGATATGCTCCATTGTATGATTGACATGGTCAGACTGTGTGTGAGGTGGTCATTAGATCTCCACTGGCACTATTCAAGTGCATTATAAGGAAACATAATGTGTGTGCTTGCACTATGGGGTGTTCTGAGGTCAAATTTTGTGCATGTGTATTGGCCATATGTTTAAAGCCAACAGAAATATGTCCCCTTTGGCGCCCTGTAGTATGTCTTTTTCAATGTGCCACCTGAAACATGGTTGCAAACCCCTACTACAGCACTGACATCTGTCTCTGTGTGTCAGACTCCTCCAAAGGGCACGGAGACCAAAGTTTGTACTGTATAGTTTTATACTGTGTCACATTGGGTTTGTATAGTTTTATACTGTGTCATGTTGGGTTCTTGAGATCAATAAAAACCTTGTACTGGTCATTACAGACTTGTGGAGTTGTTTGTGCATGTGTGTCTGAACTGTTATGCTTTTAGCTGATTTCGTTTGCAGAAGTGTGTATGTATGTGTGTGTGTTTGTGTGTGTGTGAGACAGACAGAGAGAGAGAGAGAGAGAGAGAGAAAGAGAGAGAAAGAAAGGAGAGAAATAGAGAGAGAGAATGAAAGGAGAGAAAGAGAGAGAAAGAAAGGAGAGAAAGAGAGAGGAATCAGATATGCAGCTGTGACAGTGACATCTGTGGCCATTACAGTGTCCTGTGGGGAGAACAGAGATCATCAGGTCAAATTCTCCAGCCACAGTGTGTGTGTGTGTGTGTGTGTGTGTGTGTGTGTGTGTGTACCCGTGTGCGCACATTAGAGTTTATGCAAGTGACAGTGTTTGTGTATTTAGGGAACATGTGTGGGAAAACATAGCCTGGGTTTTCCCATGCTGCCTTGCGCGCACGATTTAATTCACGCTGTCAGGCAGCCTGGATACCATGGAGCAAATTTTCGCCTCAGTTAGGGGACCAATCACAGAACGGAGGGAGGGCAATATAACGATGTTGACACCAGGGGGTCAGGATTTGATGGGTTAGCTTCAGCCACTTAGCATGGCATTTGGCCGCCGACATTTTTTAAAACATGGCGTTACATGGTTGCAACTTCCGGCACCAGTTTTTACATGCTGATTGGTAGATGACAGCTCATGCACGAGTTTAGTGTTGGGCATGAGCGTCCTCGCGCGTCCATGTTGGTTTACATTTCTGGAAGACGACAAATAAAACAACTAACTACTTGAATTAAGCTACTGATACTTGACTTAATGCCTACATGGTTTAGGCTGTATTACCGGACTTTGTGGTAAATAAAAGAAAAATGTTAATGTTGTCATATTAGGCTATTATTTGCCGTATATGCGGGGTGCCAATTACCTTAAAGTAACTGACTATGACCATACACTTTGGCAGATGCATAGCAATGACCTATATCCAATTATTAGCCTACTCATTGCGTTGTGTATGAAGACTATTTTAAAACGCACAGGCTGTAGTTCTGTAGAACGCAACGTCTGGATCATGTAACCTATGTCTCCGCAAGTGATTTAAAACGAAACAAATGTCAATGACTTATTTAGTTTGCTTTCTTGCAACATTGACATGATTAGGCTATGCATTTGATTTAAATGGCCAGGCTTCCAGTCGAGGCAAAAGCCAAATATCAACAACAGTTGCAGAGTCTTGAAATGCCTGCTCGAACCACACCGAGGGATGTGCGCTTCTATCGGTAAGTTTAACTTGCGTTGGCTTCATTTCGTCTGCCTGCAAATGTAGCCTAGTTAACAAACTGCAAATTCACACTGGGTGCATCAAAAATCCCAGCTATCCACAAGTCTCTTACATCCAATGTCTACATAATTATAGTCATTTTCGTTGGATAGCCATATTGCGTAATAGGCCACAACCTGTCCAAATGTAGCATTTAGGAATCATTATTTATGTAGCCTAAAGTGACTCAATATTGATTCGCATTGTTTATTATCACATATGAACATCACATTAAATAAATTAGGACTTAAGAGACAGGGCAAATTTCTACCTCCATTCCCAAAATGTTATCCCAACCAATGAAATAAATTTGCGCTTATAACGAGGTGAAGTGAAGCGCGTTCCCGAACAAATTATTTTCCTTTGAGGGAATGTCCAATCTTCATCAACGACATACCGTTGTACCTGACGTTGTCTCTGTCTGTAACGTGGAATCTAATAGGCTAATTCTAGCTGGTGCCGGAAACGAACACCCATGAAACGCCATTTTTGTAAAGATGGCTGCGGTCAATTTCAAACTTTTTTGGCTGAAGTAGCTAGCCTAGCATGGGCCATTGAAATGAATGGGGGCGGGACTTAGTCACTCTCTCCAGTTATATATAATACCTCCATGGTTGACACACCGTAGCCTTATGAGCCACGTATGCATTTGATAGACATTCGTAGCGCCCAATAAACGGCTCTGGGCATTTGTAAACCACGTTTCAAATACGAGAAAATGAATGCTAGTTCCCAGACACCGTCTCATTTGATATGACGTTAGCCAGGCTAGGGAAAACAAGCAAATTGGCGATATTGTGTGTGTGTGTGTGTGTATGTGTGTGTACTGTGTAAGGGAGACATTTTGAAGAAGGAGGGAAAAGGAAGGAAGCAAGGAACAGATATGGGGGCATGGTAGAGGGAGCATGGCAGCAACGACCGACACTTGGAAACACACACACACACACACACACACGCACGCACGCACACACACACACACACACACACACGCACACACACACATGCACAGACAGACACACACTGGTGTGTAATGTTTTGTCCTTTCAATTGCTGTGAGCTGATTGGATGGAGAAATATGAAGCTACAGTTGCTGCTGTCTCATTGTTAAGGTATTATACAGTCCGAGAGAGATTGAAATCCCATTGATTTCTGGGGCTGCTGCCAAAATTATAAACTCAGTAGACACAAAAATGGGCCTTAACGTCTTCTCATTTTTAGTTTGACACTGTCCACACCAAACATTATGAGAGCCTCTCATCTAAGCCATAAATGGCCAATGACCACCGTTTACCCCTACACTGGTTGGCTACAGTACTACCTGGTTGTAAACAGCTAATTGATAGCAAACTTCTTGACAGGAGAAAAGCTGACACTAACTGGCTAAAGGGTTTTGGGGTGGAGGTGATGGAGGTGGAGGTGGTGTTAGTGATCTGGTGTTCCACATTGAACACCTGAAGGCTGTGAGTTAAGTCCCATGGGCTGCCACCATCGTGCCCCTGAGCAAGGCACTTAGTCCCAGCTGCTCCAGGGAGACGGTCCCTGTTCTAGAGAAGAGCATCAGCTTAATGACAAATAACATAAAGCTAAATAAAGCCTGATCCCCCTCAATGACAAATCCGCTGTACGGCAAGGTAAAGCTATACTATCAGTTTTGATATCACTGCATGCCATGAACAATTCATATATGATGGGGATGTGGGTTTATTCCCCTGTGCAAGTAAAGTAAGTGATCTTTAAAGGCTTCATAGGCTGCTGTTGACATCTGGCACATGTTTTACTTGTCCTACTAGGGTTTGCTAACATGTCAGCTTGGATGGGAGTAGCTTGCTGCTGCTAAAGCAATCACACACACACACACACACACACACACACACACACAGTTTAGACATACCCGATCAAACACAGAATGCTTTGTGTCATTCACCTTTTCTGAACAAGTGTTTATGGGTAGGCATGGCATGGCGCAAACACACACACACACACACACACACACACACACACACACACACATGCACCCATAAACGCACGGCCACATACATGCGCATACGCATACACACACAAACACGTGTACACACACACAGCATGTCAAGGCCTCTGTCTGTCCTTGTGTCTCTCTTTGTGTTTCTGACTCACTGATCTTAAGTCCTTCACCCACACATTTCATAAGCCCTGCTTATGGAATATCACAATATGGACTAACAAATGGCACACCCCTCTTATCACAGCACCAAGGCCTGTGGAGCATCTCAATACTGACTAACAAATGGCACACCCCTCTTATCAAAACACAAAGGCCTGTGCTGTCTTCTGTTTAAGTCTTCTGTGTTGTTTGTCATATAAGGGTGCTTAATGGATGATTAGCTGACCTTTGACCAGGATGTCAATGACATAACTGCCCACACACTTCCTGCCTCTGGGACCTAGAACCAGTACCACTCCACCCCACATTCATTGCGTCCTGGTTCACCATATCTGTAATAAACACTGACGGTTCAACATAATAAAGAAATAACTCCATGCTGCTGTTGGTGTTCAAGGCCTCAAAGGACCAGACATCACCAGACACGTGGCTTAGTTCATCTGCACACTGACACGTTCTTCTGCGTAACCTTCCCATAACCTTCCCGTAATAGTCTGGGCCAGAGTCCTGCATGGGTCCATTTTTGAAGACCCGCACCCGCAAAGTTCAGCACCAGATCCGACCCTTCACCCGTGATAATATCAAAATTCAATCCGCACCCACACAGTTCCTGTAGCTCAGTTAGGTCTATAGACTGAAAGTACTTTCAGGTTCTGCTTTCAGCTAGACGTTTAACACATTTTGGTCAACATTAACATGCATGGACTTGATGTAATTCCTGATCTGATGCTATTGGTTATTAGCAATGTAAGACATAGTTGTGTTAGCATAGGTTGATATCAGCTTTGTTACATTTACATCCCATTTACTCATTTGGCAGAGGATGTTTTTCTCCAAAGTAGAAATATGTTTATGTTTATGTTTATGGTTCTTGATACTTTTGTCCAAACCAACTTACAATGACATCAATAAACATGACATTAACATTAAATTAAATATTCATACAATATCATGAATCATCATATATTCATATAGAATTCATATCAACATTGTGCTGAGGTAGCATAAGACATTTTCAAACAAGAAAATTACCATTAATGTTAAGATGACGCTGGACTCTTACTGCTAGTGCTATTACTGACTATGACATTGTCAATGATATTTGATATCATGGGATCTTTACTAGAGTGCATGGTCTGGTGATCATCTGAAACAGTTCACGGAAAGCAACCACACACTCACACACACACACACACACACACACACACACACACACACACACACTGGTGGTCCCCTGTAACAGTTCAAGAAAAGCTTCAGCTATCATGTTTCTGCTTGTTTATAAATCATTGCTGAGGTCACCTATCTAATGAGGACATTTTTCAGACTGAGTAGCTAATCTAGAGTATAGTTTAAGAGCTTACATCATGTTTAACCTTTTTGGTGCGACACCCTGTAACACTCATAGATAGATTATGTGATTTGTGTATACGCACTGTAACACTCATAGATCATGGGATTTGTGTACACTCATAGATAGATCTTGTGATTTGTGTATCCAATGATTTATGATATAGATTATTTACATTATTTATTTTGGTGTTATTATAAAAGCATGCTCCACTGATCAGGCAACTGATGTGTGTATTGTCTTTAAAACCAAGCTGAGTTCAAGCTATGGCATTTGATCTCAACCAATATCATTTAGGTTGGTAACCTTATTTAGGAGACTCCAGTCTTCCCTCTCTTGCTCTTGCTACCTCTTCCTCTTCCCTCTTTCCCTCTCTTGTGAGGAAGAGGTAGCAGAGGGGGGAGGTGGTGACGAGTCTCTGCTTTAACTGCAGGCGTCCCCACTGACATCTGACACGTGAAACGGGAGGTGAACAGCGCACAGAAGCGACCATTAATGCAGTGCACTTACACCACACACAACCAAGTCAGTACACTAGTGCACTTACACCACACACAACCAAGTCAGTACACTAGTGCACTAACACCACACACAACCGAGTCACACACACTAGTGCACTAACACCACACACAACCAAGTCAGTACACTAGTGCACTAACACCACACACAACCGAGTCACACACACTAGTGCACTCAACACCACACACAACCGAGTCACACACTAGTGTACTTACACTACACACAACCAAGTCACACACACTAGTGCACTAACACCACACACAACCAAGTCAGTACACTAGTGCACTAACACCACACACAACCGAGTCACACACACTAGTGCACTGAACACCACACACAACCGAGTCACACACACTAGTGCCCTTAACACCACACACAACCGAGTCACACACACTTGTGCACTTACACCACACACAACCGAGTCACACACACTAGTGCGCTAACACCAGACACAGCCGTTATTACAGAGCAGTGCAGAGCACACACCCTGTGTTCATACAGATCATTCACTGAATACCCTACACTTCACATTAACGGCCTGTTAAAGCATGTGCTTAATGCTTAATTCATCTCCATGTAAGCTGTGTATTTTATATGAGTGCTTTGTAACAAGTGTAGAGGGGTTGAGGTCAGTGTTAGTAATGGTCATCACATGTGATATACATAGTAAGTAAGAACACAGTAATAAGGACACTTATATGAAGTGGGGCCATTTAATCAGTTCCAAAGTGCATAATTAATGTGTTCTAGTGTCCTTGTTTTGGAGTGTGCTTGTGGTGAAGTATGCTTGTGTGCTAGTGAAGTTTGGTGCTTACGTTGTAGTGCCTAGTGTTTGTACTGTGTGTGGTAGTGCCCTAGTGTAGGTGTGGTAGTGTGTGTTGTAGTGTGTGTTGCAGTTTGTGTTGTAGTGTGTGTGGTAGTGTGTGTTGTAGTGCCCTAGTGTTGGTGTTGTAGTGTGTGTTGTAATGTTTGTTGTAGTGTGTGTTGTAGTGTGTGTGGTAATATGTTGTAGTGTGTGTTGTAGTGTGTGTTGCAGTTTGTGTTGTAGTGTGTGTTGTAGTGTGTGTGGTAGTGTGTGTTGTAGTGCCCTAGTGTTGGTGTTGTAGTGTGTGTTGTAATGTTTGTTGTAGTGTGTGTTGTAGTGTGTGTGGTAATCTGTTGTAGTGTATGTTGTAATGTGTTGTAATCAAGGGTGTAGGTTTGGTCTGAGCTTTGGGGGGGACACTACCCACTAACCCCCCCCCCCCCCAAAAAAAAAGGCACTATATATATAATATAAGATATATAAAATGATTAAAATTATGTGCTACTGTCCAACTACTATCCATGATTGAAATGTGTTACTGTCCAACTTGATCTAACTATACTGTGTAGCCTACATAATCTGATTTTAATATGTACAGATATGCAGGCTATATTTAACATTTAACATTTATTTTCTATTTGGTCTGTTATGAAATCATGCATTGACCCATTTAAGCACAGTTCAGTTTTAAGAAACTTAAATACATGCATTCTTAGCATTTTGTGAAAAGAAATCATTAAGGCTACATTGACAAACTCTTAACCGTGAGCTTATATATTCTCTGATTCTAATATTTACAGATATCTAGGCGATGTAAGCACAGCTCAGTTTTAAGAAATGCTTAAAGCCGAAAGACAATGTTGAATTTTACTATAATTTATTTTAAAACCGGATTACTCTGGAACAGCTAACTATACGGAAATGCATACACCTCTGTGTTCGGTAAGGTCTGCTGTTTATTCTGATATACGGTTTGTCATGTGTTGCGTGAAGAGTGTGTAGACCTATGATATTCCACCACGAATGGATGTGGAGGTGGGCGCAGAGAATAATTATTACATCTCTTGAAGTTATTTTTCTTGCGAACTGTGTATCACAGCAAATAGTGGCTAGCCAGCACCGTTTAAAAGCTGAGAAAAGGCTCTTTCATGTGACACATGTGTGATGAGTAACCTACTTCTCGAGGAGTTCAACAGAGAAGAATGGGTGAATTTGGACGCACTTCATATGCCTTGTAGTGAAGTGAAGCTGAAGCGCTGCGCCATGCTGCGCAGGAGATTGCGGCTGACTGGTAGTTATTATAGGTAACTTCAAATCAGTGCGATTTACCCTTATTGGCTACTTCACATTACAAGATCTGTACGAGATAATCCGCAGCACTGAAGTGAGAAATGATTTAACTCTTTGTGTAGCGCATGTAAGCGTTTTTTTCCCCATTTCAACCTGAATATTGGTGGGGACATTTCAGTCGTAATTTGACATTGGTGTGGACACGTCCTTCGGTCCCCACGCAAATCTACGCCCCTGGTTGTAATGTGTGTTGTAGTGTGTTGTATTGTGTGTTATGGTGTGTGTTGTAGTGCCCTAGTGTTGGTGTTGTAGTGTGTGTTGTAGTGTGTGTGTTAGTGTTTGTTGTAGTGTGTGTGGTAGTGTAAGTTGTAGTGCCCTAGTGTTGGTGTTGTAGTGTGTGTGGTAATGTGTTGTAGTGTGTGTTGTAGTGTGTTGTAGTGTGTGTTGTGGTGTGTTGTAGTGTATGTTGTAGTGTGTGTTGTAATGTGTGCTGTAGTGTGTGTTGTAATGTGCGTTGTAGTGTGTGTTGTAGTGTGTGATGTAGTTCCCTAGCATTGGTGTTGTAGTGTGTGTTGTAGTGTGTGTTGTAGTATGTTGTAGTGTGTGTTGTAGTGTGTGTTGTAGTTTGTTTTGTAGTTCCCTAGTGTTGGTGTTGTAGTGTGTGTTGTAGTATGTTGTAGTGTGTGTTGTAGTGTGTTGTAGTGTGTGTTGTAGTATGTTGTAGTGTGTGTTGTAGTGTGTTGTAATGTGTGTTATAATGTGTGTTGTAGTGTGTGTTGTAGTGTGTTGTAATGTGTGTTATAATGTGTGTTGTAATGTGTGTTGTAGTGTGTGTTGTAATGTGTGTTGTAATGTGTGTTATAATGTGTGTTGTAATGTGTGTTGTAGTGTGTGTTGTAGTGTGTTGTAATGTGTGTTATAATGTGTGTTGTAGTGTGTGTTGTAGTGTGTGTTGTAATGTGTGTGGTAGTGTGTTGTAATATGAGTTGTAATGTGTTGTAATGTGTGTTATAATGTGTGTTGTAATGTGTGTTGTAGTGTGTGTTGTAGTGTGTTGTAATGTTTGTGGTAGTGTGTATTGTAGTGTGTGTTGCAGTTTGTGTTGTAGTTCCCTAGTGTTGGTGTTGTAGTGTGTGTGGTACTTGTGTTGTAATGTGTGTTGGTGTTTTAGTGTGTGTTGTAGTTCCCTAGTGTTGGTGTTGTAGTGTGTGTGGTACTTGTGTTGTAATGTGTGTTGGTGTTTTATTGTGTGTTGTAGTGTGTGTTGTAGTGTGTGTTGTAGTTTGTTTTGTAGTTCCCTAGCATTGGTGTTGTAGTGTGTGTTGTAGTGTGTGTTGTAGTATGTGTTGTAGTGTGTGTTGTAGTGTGTGTTGTAGTTTGTTTTGTAGTTCCCTAGCATTGGTGTTGTAGTGTGTGTTGAAGTATGTTGTAGTGTGTGTTGTAGTATGTTGTAGTGTGTGTTGTAGTGTGTTGTAATGTGTGTTATAATGTGTGTGTGGTAGTGTATGTTGTAGTGCCCTAGTGTTGGTGTTGTAGTGTGTGTGGTAATGTGTTGTAGTGTGTGTTGTAGTGTGTTGTAGTGTGTGTTGTGGTGTGTTGTAGTGTATGTTGTAGTGCGTGTTGTAATGTGTGCTGTAGTGTGTGTTGTAATGTGTGTTGTAGTGTGTGTTGTAGTGTGTGATGTAGTTCCCTAGCATTGGTGTTGTAGTGTGTGTTGTAGTGTGTGTTGTAGTATGTTGTAGTGTGTGTTGTAGTGTGTGTTGTAGTTTGTTTTGTAGTTCCCTAGTGTTGGTGTTGTAGTGTGTGTTGTAGTATGTTGTAGTGTGTGTTGTAGTATGTTGTAGTGTGTTGTAATGTGTGTTATAATGTGTGTTGTAGTGTGTGTTGTAGTGTGTTGTAATGTGTGTTAGAATGTGTGCTGTAATGTGTGTTGTAGTGTGTGTTGTAATGTGTGTTATAATGTGTGTTGTAATGTGTGTTGTAGTGTGTGTTGTAGTGTGTTGTAATGTGTGTTGTAGTGTGTGTTGTAGTGTGTGTTGTAATGTGTGTGGTAGTGTGTTGTAATGTGTGTTGTAATGTGTTGTAATGTGTGTTATAATGTGTGTTGTAATGTGTGTTGTAGTGTGTGTTGTAGTGTGTGTTGTAGTGTGTTGTAATGTGTGTGGTAGTGTGTATTGTAGTGTGTGTTGCAGTTTGTGTTGTAGTTCCCTAGTGTGGGTTTTGTAGTGTGTGTGGTACTTGTGTTGTAATGTGTGTTGGTGTTTTAGTGTGTGTTGTAGTTCCCTAGTGTTGGTGTTGTAGTGTGTGTGGTACTTGTGTTGTAATGTGTGTTGGTGTTTTAGTGTGTGTTGTAGTGTGTGTTGTAGTGTGTGTTGTAGTTTGTTTTGTAGTTCCCTAGCATTGGTGTTGTAGTGTGTGTTGTAGTGTGTGTTGTAGTATGTGTTGTAGTGTGTGTTGTAGTGTGTGTTGTAGTTTGTTTTGTAGTTCCCTAGCGTTGGTGTTGTAGTGTGTGTTGTAGTATGTTGTAGTGTGTGTTGTAGTGTGTTGTAATGTGTGTTATAATGTGTGTTGCAGTGTGTGTTGTAGTGTGTTGTAATGTGTGTTATAATGTGTGTGGTAATGTGTTGTAGTGTGTGTTGTAGTGTGTTGTAGTGTGTGTTGTGGTGTGTTGTAGTGTATGTTGTAGTGCGTGTTGTAATGTGTGCTGTAGTGTGTGTTGTAATGTGTGTTGTAGTGTGTGTTGTAGTGTGTGATGTAGTTCCCTAGCATTGGTGTTGTAGTGTGTGTTGTAGTGTGTGTTGTAGTATGTTGTAGTGTGTGTTGTAGTGTGTGTTGTAGTTTGTTTTGTAGTTCCCTAGTGTTGGTGTTGTAGTGTGTGTTGTAGTATGTTGTAGTGTGTGTTGTAGTGTGTGTTGTAGTATGTTGTAGTGTGTTGTAATGTGTGTTATAATGTGTGTTGTAGTGTGTGTTGTAGTGTGTTGTAATGTGTGTTAGAATGTGTGCTGTAATGTGTGTTGTAGTGTGTGTTGTAATGTGTGTTATAATGTGTGTTGTAATGTGTGTTGTAGTGTGTGTTGTAGTGTGTTGTAATGTGTGTTGTAGTGTGTGTTGTAGTGTGTGTTGTAATGTGTGTGGTAGTGTGTTGTAATGTGTGTTGTAATGTGTTGTAATGTGTGTTATAATGTGTGTTGTAATGTGTGTTGTAGTGTGTGTTGTAGTGTGTGTTGTAGTGTGTTGTAATGTGTGTGGTAGTGTGTATTGTAGTGTGTGTTGCAGTTTGTGTTGTAGTTCCCTAGTGTTGGTGTTGTAGTGTGTGTGGTACTTGTGTTGTAATGTGTGTTGGTGTTTTAGTGTGTGTTGTAGTGTGTGTTGTAGTGTGTGTTGTAGTTTGTTTTGTAGTTCCCTAGCATTGGTGTTGTAGTGTGTGTTGTAGTGTGTGTTGTAGTATGTGTTGTAGTGTGTGTTGTAGTGTGTGTTGTAGTTTGTTTTGTAGTTCCCTAGCGTTGGTGTTGTAGTGTGTGTTGTAGTATGTTGTAGTGTGTGTTGTAGTGTGTTGTAATGTGTGTTATAATGTGTGTTGCAGTGTGTGTTGTAGTGTGTTGTAATGTGTGTTATAATGTGTGTTGTAATGTGTGTTGTAGTGTGTGTTGTAGTGTGTTGTAATGTGTGTTGTAATGTGTGTTGTAGTGTGTGTTGTAGTGTGTGTTGTAATGTGTGTGGTAGTGTGTTGTAATGTGTGTTGTAGTGTGTGTTGTAGTGTGTTGTAATGTGTGTTGTAATGTGTGTTGTAGTGTGTGTTGTAGTGTGTGTTGTAGTGTGTGTTGTAATGTGTGTGGTAGTGTGTTGTAATGTGTGTTGTAATGTGTGTTGTAGTGTGTGTTGAAGTGTGTTGTAATGTGTGTTGTAGTGTGTGTTGTAGTGTGTGTGGTAGTGTGTATTGTAGTGTGTGTTGCAGTTTGTGTTGTAGTTCCCTAGTATTGGTGTTGTAGTGTGTGTGGTGCTTGTGTTGTAATGTGTGTTGTAGTTTGTGTTGTAGTGTGTGTTGTAGTGTGTGTTGCATTGTGTGTTGCAGTGCCCTAGTGTTGGTGGTGTTGTAATGTGTTGTAATGTGTGTTGTCGTGTGTGTAGTAGTGTGTGTTGTAGTGTGTGTTGCAGTGCCTAGTGTTGGTGTTGTGGTGTGTTTGTATTCTAGTGCGCTTGCTTTCCGTCTGGCTAGATGTGCTCATCGGCCTCGTCTGGTTTTGGCGACTTACGGAAGAGGCTAGACACGCTCCCTCCCTTAGACATCTCTCTCTCTCTTTCTCACACACACTCTCTTGCTTTCCTCCTCTCTTTCCCCCTCTTCCTTCTCTCTCTTTCGCTCTCACACACACACTTTCCCTCTCTCTCCCGCTCTTTCTCTCTCTCTCTCACTCTCTCTCTCTCACACACACACACACACACACTTGTTCTCCCTCTCTCACACATGCACCCCTACTCACCGCCCCCCCCCCCCTCTGTCACTCTCTCACTCTCTTTCTCCCACTCAGGCACCTCTACAACCCATCCGCCCTCCTTTACCCCCTCTCCCTCTCTCCCTCCCTCCGTCGTTCTCCTTTCCTCCCTTCCTCTCTCTCTCTCTCTCTCTCCGTCACACTCAGATAGTCCAGAGGAGCTTCCAGCGCCAGTGGGGGGGCGTGTGGAGGAGGGAGGAGAGGAGGGGGGGGAAGCCAGGCTGCATAACCCCCCTGCTGACACACAGAAACACACGCCCGCGTTTACACACACAGACACACACACAAACACACACACTCATACTCAGACATACTCGCACGCATGCACACACTCACACACTCACACATATACACGCACACAGACACTGTCATGAACAAATGCCCATATGAGCACGCACACAGCCACACATACACACACAGAAGTACGCACGCACGCACACACACACACACACACACACACACACACACACACACACACACACACACACACACACACACACACTCAGACACACACACTCTGCAGCCGCGGGATTTTCTGAAGGCAGATAAAAAGAGTCCGTTGTGTGCAGGAAGAGAGACGCGGCTCTGTTTCTCTTTTCCTCTCTCTCCCTCTCTCTCTCCCTCTCTCTATCCCCCACCCTCGTCACCCAGGGAGAAAAAAGGGAACAAGAAAAAAAAGGAGGGACGGGGGGAGAGAAAAGCGTTGCGGCGTTCTGAGCCGATCCTCGCTCCCACTGACCCTTGGCGCGAGAGCTCGGTGTGTGTGTGTGTGTGTGTGTGTGTGTGTGTAACCACACCATGTGACAGGGCCAGCGTGTGAGCACCACGTCTCCTCCTCCCCCTTCCCCCCGAAGGCACCACGGAGAACGGTCTACTGCGTGTGTGTGTGTGTGTGTGTGTGTGTGTGTGCGTGTAGGAGTCTGTGTGTGTGTCTGTGTAAAACTTTCCACGGTGTGTATTAGGGTGCTGGGAAATAGTGTGTGTGTGTGTGTGTGTGTATGTGTGGTTGTGGATGTGTGATTGTGTGTGAATGTGTACTAGTGTTTGTGTGCTGGGAGAACGGAGAACGGTCTACTGCCTGTGTGTGTGTGTGTGTGTGTGTGTGTGTGTGTGTGTGTGTGTGTGTGTGTGTGTGTGTGTGTGTGTGTGTGTGTGTGTGTGTGTGTGTGTGTGTGTGTGGGAACAGTCTGCTGCGTCTTTCCTCCGTGATTAATCAGAGTGAGGGCAGAGGGCCGAGGGGACTGCGGCAGCTCCGACGCTCACACACACACGCGCACACACACACACACACACACACACACACACACACACACTCAAAGACACGCACACACACGCACACACACACACACACACACACACACTCAGAGACACGCACACACACACACACACACACATCCAAGCTTTAACCCTCAGTATTCCTTCACGCAGACCAGTGGTTTAACCCTCTGTGTGCCACTACTCACCTTCTAAGATGGTTGGGAGGAATGAGAGTGAAAGTGTATGAGACAGAGATGGGGAAAGACAGAGAAAGAGAGAGTGTAAGAGAGAGAGTGAGAGAGTGAGAGTGAGATAGAGTGAGAGAGTGAGAGAGAGAAAGAGACACACACACACACACACACATACACACACACACACACAGTGAGAAACGGGGGCATGGAGAGACACAGAAAAAGAAGGTTGAGTGGTAGAGGAACCTTACAGGTCACCTCTTTTATTCAACCCATGTGTGTGTGTTTGTGTGTGTGTGTGGATGTGTGTGTTGGGTAGGTGGAGATCAGTGTTTAACAGACTTTAGCCAAGTCTACAATCGTGGAGACAGCATATCAATTACGGGCTACATCTCACTATCAGTGTGTGTGTGTGTGTGTGTGTGTGAGTGTGTGTGTAAATAACAAGCTAAGT
>NW_027468630.1:27447627-27470127 GCF_046254945.1 Alosa pseudoharengus | reverse complement strand
TACGCATTGCATTAGGTCTGAGCACCACTGGAGAAAACACTAACATGCAGTAGGCTAAGCTAATGTTTAACTAAGTTAAGCTAACGTGTGCTTCTAACTTAGCCACTAAAGGCTGATAGGCTACATTGTGCACATAAATCATGACAGGGGTAAGAAAAACATTTTAATATGATAAATAAATGGTTTGGTTTGTTTTGACAAGCAGCATGTCAGGTCGAGTGCCGTGGCTGAATTGAGAGGTGGGGCTATGTCGTCATAAAGTTGCCGGCTTCACACCTACAGGCGTCTACACGGCGAAAGTTAGCTGGCGGTTTCAAAAGTTCCCACTTCGGAAGCCGGTTTCAAAAGCTATCGGTTTCAGTCTCCTAAACTGCCGGTGTTGTGTGCCTTCTGGTTTCTCCACCTACTGGTTTCCTTGCGCGTGCATGAGCTGCAGCAGTTGTCAGACATTCACAAACAAGTTGTTTTTAGGTGGTTTGAAGTCGCTTTTCATACACGCCATGAGCGCTCGGCTACATTACAGCCAATCGGACAAAAGACATGTAAAAAATATGTTTTGAAAACTAGCATTAAACTGGATTCGATCCCGCAAAAGCAACACATGCACGAGTCTACTCTCTCCAGCCTGATTCCTTACTCCTTGAGCCAACTAATACCTGGCTGTTATGCGATACAATTAACTATTGTAGGCTACACCCAGGTAACATGTCCAGGCTATCTGAAACAAGTGGTTGCCCTTCATCTAAAACAACTGGTTACCTTAGGCTGCTACGGCCGTCAGTGCACTGTGCACAGTACGCTACTCTTTGTGGTTGATCAAATAAAAATAAAATTTGCATTTGGTGATGACGTTATTGTAGGTCTAGTAGACCTAAATTCTTAGAAATTAAATGGTACGACAGAAGAAACGATCTACATTTTAGCGCACCAGACCGCGATGTCTTCAAGGGTTGAATGAAGGGAGTTTGCAAAAATTAGCGTATTTTTCAAGTCAATAAACATTCTTACGAATGTCTTTGTCAGGGAACATTTGACTTTTCAAAACCATAGGCCTGATAGTCGCTCAGACAAGGAGTTATAAGATAAAGGCAATACCATTTGTGTCACCTAATGCAAGACAAAATGTTGCTTGTGTGGTTAATTTTTTTTTTTAGCGAATTGGAGTGGCTCAAAGAGATAATGCGCTGAATAGGTCGGTCTGGTTCATAGTTGTGCGTAATTTATTGCAGGTTTGAATCCATTTTAATGCTATAAAGTGTGCAAAATGATAGCCTTTATTTTACATGTATTTTGTACGAGTGATTGTAGTGTAATGATCATGGGATAGATATGAAATGCGACTTCAAATCCGCCGAAAACAACTTGTTTGCGAATGTTTGACAACTCCTGCAGCTGTGGTGAGTAACGCGAGCACGCGCAAGAAAACCAGTAGGCACACAACACCGGCGTTGTGTACACACAAGGCGTAACCGTTAACAAAACATCACCGGTTTCACAAAAACCGGCGTCGTGTAAACAGCACCCTACTACTACCCCTGGTCCCTGTCTCTTTCTTCCTCTCTCTATCTCTCTCTCTCTCTCAAATTCAAATTCAAATTCATAGACGCATTATTGACATGTCAAGAGTGCTTGTGTTGTCAAAGCATGTACACAAATTCAACACATACATATAAGATAAACAAAACAAAACTCTCTCTCTCTCCCTTCCTCTCTCTCCTCTCTCTCTGACTACCTCCATCTCTTTCAGTTTTTTTCATTCTCTTTCTCCTCTTCTTGCTTTTCTCATGTTGCCTCTGTCTGGTCTTATTCTAACCTTGCTCTCTTGCTCTTCATACATCTTGGTATCTCTCTCCCTCCCCTCCCCATCTCTGTATCCCTCCATCTTTCCTCTTCTCTCAGTCCTCTCTCCATGGGCCTTCACTCTCTCTCTGTCTGCCTCCCATTCCACTCCTCAATCTCTGTCTCGCTCTCTTCCCAATGACATCTCTCCTTCGATCTTTCTCTTTCTCCCTCTCCTCTCTCATGACCATCAAACCCCATCGCTCGCTCTCTCTCTCACTCACTGTTGATTTTTCTACCTTTCAGTATCTCTCTCTCTCTCTCTCTCTCTCTCTCTCTGTCCTCTCTCTCTTACTACTACACCACCTTTCTTATTCAGTCTCTTTCCTCTCTCCCTTTCAATTCAATTCAATTCAATTCAATGAGCTTTATTGGCATGACTAAGTTTTACAATGTTGCCAAAGCAGTAATGGAGAAAATTACATCAAGAGCAGAAAATAATTAGCAATTAATAGTAATAATAACAACAAAATGGACTATGGAGAATAATAATAATAATAACTAGATGTACCGCAGAGCGGTACAAAATATGACCGCCGCCCAGTCCAGCACATTTTTTCCACAAAAAGAAATCACGCTGAAAGGCCTATATGATTCTAACTGTCTCACTAAATTGCATTATCCGCACTCAATTCTTGGTAACTGCTAGACAACAAGTTGCGCGGCGGTCATAATAATAAATACAAAAAGAGAGAGAGAGAGAGAAAAGAACACACACATACATACACACACACACACCCTCCACCCCCACCCCACACACACAGTAGCAATGGAGAAAGAAAAATATTAATAGATAAAATATTCAATAAAATAAAATCAATAAATAAAAATATATATACACAATATAAACAATAAGTAAAATTGGTGGTAGATTTTGCCTAGTGGCTGTCACTTGTTTTATGGCATTCTGTGACATATCATGCTGCTAGTGGTAGTAAGGTTGGGCATTCTCCTAATAAGTATTTAATTTCGGTGTCATTTAAATTTGTAAAATGTGGGATTATTTTTTTCACATTTTGTGAAATAGATTGATCAAATGTTTTCATATTTCTTACAATGTAAAATAAAATGTTTTTCATTGTCAATGTCTTGTGTGCAGCATGAGCACACCCTCTCCTCTTTTGGTTGCCATGTTTGCTTGTGGCGACCTCTCTTAATGGCCTGTAGTGACTGGTTTTTGGATCTGGGGGCCTTTTATGATACATAGGTATTCAGCCATTTTTCTTTTCTCTTTCTCCATCTCTATTTCTCTCCCCCTCCTCCTCTCTCTCTCTCTCTCCCTCCCTCCCTCTCACCCCCCACCCTCTCCCTCCCTCTCTCCCTCCCTCCCTCTCTCTGTCTCTCTCTCTCTCTGCTGCAGTGGTCTTCTGTGCCAGGTGGGCAGCAGGTGAGGGGGGATTTTCCGGCAGCCAGAGTGCGAGGCGCCGAGCTCGCTGCAGAGAAGCTACTCATGTGGAAAAAATGCACAGAGCCGACCGGAACACACGGCACCCTGCAGAATGCGTGGAACCCACCAGAACACACACACACACACACACACTCACACACACACACACACACACTCACACACACACACACACACGCACACACACGGTCACATAAAACAAGTATATTACTTACATGATTTTATTTATTTTAATATTTATGGTTTATGATTCATTAATACTCATTAACATGTATTCTATGTTGACAACTGTGAATGCAAACAGCAGGGAAGTAAAACATCAGCAACAACGGGCTGCCCTGTCCTACAGGTCAGGGGATTGGTGGATGGAGGTAGATTTGACTCTGGTATGGTCCAGACCTGTGCAGTGGTCCAGGTCTGTCCCTGGTGTGCAATGGACTGTGGTATGGTCCTGGTCTGTCCCGAGTGTGCAGTGGACTGTGGTATGGTCCAGACCTGTGCAGTGGTCCAGGTCTGTCCCTAGTGTGCAGTGGACTGTGGTATGGTCCAGACCTGTGCAGTGGTCCAGGCCTGTCCCTAGTGTGCAGTGGACAGTGGTATGGACCAGACCTGTCCCTGGTGTGGAGTGGACCGTGCAGTAGACTGTGGTATGGTCCAGGCCTGTGCAGTGGTCCAGGCCTGTCCCTGGTGTGGAGTGGACTGTGCAGTGGACTGTGGCAGAGGCGATTCTAGAGTCTGTGGGGGCCCCAAGCAAAAATTCCAAGGGGGCCCTACCGACCAGTGTTCATCACCATTATGTTAGGCTATAAATAATCTGATACCAACGGAAAATGTATTAAATAAAACCTTTTTTTATTCCAAATGTTCCAAACATGAAAAACCTTGTTATTTTGAAAATATAAATGTAAAGAATAAAATAAATAAATAGAATAGAATAAAATACAGTAAATTACTTTAAAAACCCAATATAAAGTATAGAAGTCAAATAAAAGTTTTATTGGGGTCCTATACCCAAAATTAGTAATTAATATTGTGAATAGTAAATGTGGGCACTAATAGCCTACAACACGAGGCACTAGGCTACAATAATTGTGGCATTGATGGACAGTTTAACACGGAGCCTGACTTATTATAATTACTTCTCTGGATAAAGTCTATCTTTTATTCTTAAATAAGATGCTTGGTTGACCCATCTCCTGACAATATTACAATGTTACAATTGTTTATTGATTGCTTACAAGAAATATTAGCATGCAGAGTGAGAAGCAAACTACAGGAGTTGGGAGCCGGGAGTAAAATAGCTGGGCCTATAAACAGGAAAGGAAAAATTTTGCATTCATCTTACCCGGTTTCACAAATGCAAAACCTGTGTATCTGATATGCAACAACGCTGTTTGAAAAGAATATCATACCACACTACGAAACGCAGTGGCACCTTCAAGGTGGCCTATCTACTCCAAACAGAAGCAGAGGTGCAATATTGAAGTGCTGGCCGAGGGCTATGCACAGCTAGCAGGATCCAGTGCATTCCGGTGTTCTTTCTTATATTTGTTTAAGCACCAACTCGCAGTCTGATTGGTGAATAGGCTATTTGTAAATTGATATCGTAAAATAAACAATTTTTAAAAATAGGACTGCCAGAATAATTTGACTGGGCCAAACAATATCAGTGGCGGCAGCTTTGGCCGCCTGTTGCCGACCCATGTCGTAGATTATAGTTTAAACTTGAGGTGTTTCGGTGATATTTTAATTCCATGTCGACTGAGCCGATATAACGCCCATTCAGCCGACCGGGAGTTCAGAACTGCGTTAGTGTTTAATATCTTCATGACTAGGCCTACAGGAGGAAGGCAGACCGAAGTATAGCCTATCCTACTGGGTGTCTGTGTCAGTTTGAGGACAAGAAACGGTGCATCAAAGGGTCAACATATTGGCAGCCAAAAAGAATCATTGATAACAGAACAAGTGACAGTGTAAAATTAAAAATCTTTGGCGGCACGCATTAATGTGATTAAAAAAATGAACGTGTATGCTTGGTCTTTACTCGCATCGCGATTAACACGTTATGGCTGACAGCCCTAATACAAACATAACGTTAACCATCTACTTGCTTAACTAGTTGTAGGCTAACTGTCGCTAGCTAGCTGAAGTTTATTGTCTTATAGATGTAGCAAACCATGTTCAATCTTTCTGCCAATTAACATTAGCCTTTAACTTAATTGAGTAAATGCCAAACTCCGATGTTGATCCGTCATCACTGCACCCTCAATTGACGTTTACCACAGTAGCCTAAATATATACGGATTCTTTGAACTCTTTTGAACACAGATCCGTTGTTTATAAGGCCATAGCATAGGGCCTACATGTACAGATGTACTGTTTGTAGCCTACAACAGGAGAGGAGCACGCAAAATCTCGCTTGTCCCACCGGCAAACGCGCTGAGACCAGGTCGGGGGCCCCCTAGCGGCTCGGGGCTCCAAGCAGTTGCTTGGTTTGCCTGTTGACAAGGTGCGCCTCTGGACTGTGGTATGGCCCAGGCCAAGAGGGAGTTAAGTCTTCCAGAGATGAATGACTGTTGCAGGAAGTTCATCATAACAAAGGGACAACAGACCCTCCTGTAACAGGAAGTGTGTCATCACAAAGGGACACCAGACCCTCTTTTACTGTACTGTTGTACTGTCACTCCCCGATGTGAGTCGCTACCCGATGTGAGTCATGCATGCTCAGATTGATAGGTTTTACGGCATAACACCAAGGGATCCGACTGAAATCCATAAAATAATTCACTTTTCTGTTTCAAAAACGTTTTAGCTATCTAAGATTGTTTGATTGCTAACGTTAGCAAACGCCATTCAAGTGACAGCCTTTGTTGTGCTTGATTGCTTACTTACTTGCCAGCAGTGAACAAACTTCGTTATGTAGGTCAATTTTTATTGATATTACAGAAGTCTCTCGCTAGCAGGCTATAGCCTCTAATCTAGAACTGACATTAGAGATCATGCCGTGAAAATGTGATGCCTTACGCTAAATAATACATTACTGTTGTGTAGGCTAATGTCATTATTCTGTGGCTAACAGCACAGGTAGTTGCAAAGTAGCAAAGTGACGCATGCGCGACTCACATCCGGTAGCGACTCACATCGGGGAGTGACAGTACTGCAAGCTCGGAAAAAGAGTTTGAAAATAAGGCAGAAAAATGACAGTTTCCCATGCTGCTTCCTTATGTTGGAATGTGTAAAAATGTACAAAGAATCAAAAGGATACTTTCTTGTATGTGAATTCTGCAACAGTCGTAGTGAAAATGTGTTGATAGCCTACTTGTTGATTTTTTGCTGTAGTGTAAACCAATGTAGAAAACACTTAATTAATGTGATATAATGATGACTTGTTAAATGTATGGCTACAATGGTTTATTAAACATCATAGTCATTTATTTCGAACGCCATCATGTTCATTTTAATGAATAGGGAGGAAATTTAAACCATAGCCACGATATCTACCGTGAGTCACGTCAGCTGGTGTGTCCAGGGTCGTCTTTTCGAGTTCCTCCCAGCTGACTCTGACAGATCACGTGGACAGTCAGGCACAATCAACTATTTAAAGGGACACCAGGCAAGCCTGATGCTTCTTCTCTACAAAACTCCCCCTCGCTCGGTCTGAAGCTCATTTCCTTTTCTTTGCATCTTCCGTCAAGGGTTTTCGCTGCTTCTTCGCCGGCTCTGCCATTATACACATGTTTGCAACAATCGCTAGCGTTTCGTTAGCCTGCCTCTGTGCTGTGGATGCAGGATGTAAACTGATCCTGCTTCGGTCGGCGGGTACGATACACTGAACTTGCAAGCGGGATATTCTTCCTACAGGCAGTAGGGGCGGGCGAGAGAGTCTTCATTCGCCCTGTAATGAGTCATTTAACCATATACCGACTTACAAAGATTAACACGGTATGACGAATTTTGACGTGTTTGAAGTCACTTCCTGACTTCAGGGGTTAAATGACTTAACCCCTACTGTCCAGGTCTGTAGCCAATGTGTAGTGGTCTGTGGTATGGTCCAGGCATGTCCCCGGTGTGAGGTGCTTTGGTATGGTCCAGGCCTGTCCCCGGTGTAGAGTGGACTGTGCAGTGGTCTGTGGTATGGTCCAGGCCTGTCCCCCGTGTGAGGTGCTTTGGTATGGTCCAGGCCTGTCCCCGGTGTAGAGTGGACGTGCTCCTGATTCAGAGGGCCTCCCAGCTATCAGGGTGGGTGAGGGGCAGTCTGCTGAGAACCCCTGAGGTTTCTGCACCTGACAACACTCAACAGTGCACTCTCATTACCAAGACACACACACACACTTGCACGCACGCACACAGGCAGGCAGGCAGGCCGGCAGGAAGGCACACACGCACGCACGCACACACGCCCGCACGCACGCACACACGCCCGCACGCACGCACACACGCCCGCACGCACGCACGCACACACGCACACAAACACTCTCTTTTAAGAAACACTTACATACATACATACAATGGCATATTACAGAAGCAAACACACACTCACACACACACATGCATTCATCATCACAACACTCTACTCTACACCACTTTCTTCCTTCCACATTAAAGATACAACCAAAACACTGTCCACAGAATTGTTCCTGCTCACGCCTGTTCCCATGGTAGATGTGTTCCTGCTCACGCCTGTACCCATGTTCCTCATGGTGGATGTGTTCTTGCTCACGCCTGTACCCATGTTCCTCATGGTGGATGTGTTCTTGTGAAGTTCATATCCTTGATTAGTCCCTTGTCCATATGTACTAATAAAACGTGATGGCAGTCATTAGGCATCAGCCATTACGATAACCTCCTGTGATAGAAACGGATGTCTCTGACCTATAGTGTGTTCTGTACCCGAGGTGTGTGTGTGATCCCTGTGTGAAGCTGCATGCTAATCTACCCCCAGGGTACCAGGCTTGCCCGGAGACCCTGCTGTTTACTACTCCGAGTAAACAACATCTGTACGCGTTCACCAGTCCGTCAGTCGAGTCCGCTTGCTCGAGTCCCTAGCTCCCAGATACAGCTTAGATGAGGATGTTATTGAAGAAAATTAAAAACATGATCAAAATTGAAGTCAGCCAGACATTTTTAAACCGTGCTAATCTCATGCAAATCTGGAGGGAATGAAATGGTGAGAGGAAAGAGAGAGAGAGGGAGAGAGAGAGAGGTGTATGGGCGTGGACAGGAAACACACTTGTGTGACACACATCCAGTAACGGCCCATTCCCCACAGAAACCTCCACATGACACACACCCAAAACACACACACACGCCTTAGGGTGTGTGTCCACTCTCTGATCACTACGGCTCAGTGGCCTCAGCCAGATGTATGTGTGTGCTTGTGTGTGCTTGTGTGTGTGTGTGTGTCCTGTGTTACTGGAGAGCTGTTCCCTGGCAGTGTAAATGTATTACATATTAGCCTGCAGAGGTGCCCAGTCAGTCGGTCAGTCAGTATGAGTGGGCTGACTAGGCACTGGTCAAGGAATGATTTGCTTGTGTGTGTTCTTTGGTCAGGCAAACTAATGGTTAGACAGGGATTAATGTCTCTCTGAAAGCTATAGCTTGATTCAAAAATTGTTGCAACATCAGTCACAGATATCAGAACCAACCCTGCAGAATTTTACATTACATTAACATCCACTTTTGCATTGTATAGACATATCTACTTCTTTTAGATGATCAAATACCAGTTAAATTTATCTTTAAATATTTAAATATTTGGAATGAATATCTGGTGAGAGAAAGTGGAATAGAACATTGTGTCCAATATTCCAATATGTGGTTTAATGCTCTGCATTATGCCCAATATTCCAATATGTGGTTTAATGTTCTGCATTTCTCATTAGTGGGTCAATTTGATACTAAAAGTGTGATTCTATGTCGTGACTGTATGATATCTGTACTGTCCCTGTGTATATCTGTGTGTGACTATGTATTTAGATAAGCGGGAATATTATAACTTTGCAGTGTTTCACTGTTCTGCATGACTGTCAGTGGCTATCTGCTCCGGATTGCCAGGTTGCCACTAGTCAGAGTCTGATTCAGTGTAGTCCACGTGAGATGGGATGACCAATGCCTCTCCCATCAGCCTGGAAGGATACTTAAACCCTAACTATTTCCTTGTCTAGTTAGAGCAGCTGATGGATCTTTAGGTGAAGTCATGCTGTCTCTCCCTTGATGCGCATCATTGTAAATAAAACTCTGTTCCTGTTTTTTCATACTATTGGTCTGACTGGGTCTCTATTTCATCTGTGGTATCACTGGAGACCAGACAATTCTTAGAGCATATTTGAATTTGCTCTGGCAGATCCGTATGGCCTCCCTCCCATTAAATACTGATGATGTATAAGTATTAAACAACACAGATGTGTATTTTCTTTTAAATAATTGAGTAAACAACTGCATTTAAAATTTTCATTTAAAAGAAATATGTCTGTGCTGTACTTCCAAAAGCATTCAGTAAGAGTTTAACACAATCTAACACAATGTAGACATTCCCCTTTTTGTCCATTTTCAACAGACTGGGTACACATTTAGAGCTAAGTTTAGGTTAATTTAAGTTAATGCCATTGCTGGTTACAAACCTTTTGTAAATCGATAGTGAACTGAGAGGGTCTAGAGCAATTTGATTGGTTTTAGTGTCAGCCAGGCTATGATATATGCAGTTAAAGTCTGACTACATTTTATTTGTTACATAGCGCCTTTTAAAACACCCAAGGTCTCTTTACAGAGTAAACACAGTAAAACAAATAGTAATAATCAGCACACAAATGAAGAAGAAATGTGACAAAGGATGAATGTATGGAATAAAACAAGAGAATATGAAATGAAGTTTAAATATGCTCATTGGACTGGCCTATCCGGAAGATTTGGGGGGGGGGAAATGGGTACTTTATAATAATTACACACAATTCATCATTTGTTAAGCATTTGTAAACTATTAGTAAATGGTTTGTTCATCATTTGTAAAGTATTGCTCATACATTATTTCTCATTAGTAAAGCATTTGTACATACAGTTATAAATGGTTTGTTGGTGGTTAGTAAATAAGCCTATATCTAAAATGTTGCTAAATTATTGTTAATACTTAAGAAATTATGCAATAATATTTTGTTAATGAAGTAATATTTCCATTATTTAACATTTTTTACATACACATGCACTAATGATTAGTTGAGTGGAAGTGGAAACATATTTTATAAACACTTTCTAATATTAGAACTCATGCACAGATCAGTGCCATCAGAATGACAGGTCCTTGCGCTAGTGTTTACAGACAAGATTGTGAAAATGCTTGATCACATTGTCAATATAACAATTAACTCTGTAAGCATTTTCTTACAGTATGCAAACAATGAGTCAGGTTTTGATGACAAAATGCTACTCTTTTTCTGTGCGGCATGTATCAATTTCAGCTGTTCAAAAGCATGACTGTATGAGGGACATTGTGGGGGATTGACCAGGATTCATATTGCAGTTTGTTACCAGATCGCCACCGATAGTGTATTGATTCCCAGGCCCCCAGGTATTCCTGAATTCTGTCCATGGAGGGCCATACAATAAATGAATTTATGTGTACATTTAGTGACTGTACACCCATTGGTCCGTAGATGGTGATGTTGAGCGAAGGGTTGCTTGTAGCGGATGATGATGTTGAAATGTACTTTCTACTGACATAAAGGTACGACTGTCACACACTCTCTCTCACACACACACATACAGAATAAAAACACACACACATAAACACACAAAAACACACACGCACGCACATGCATGCACGCGCACATGCATGCACACACGCACACACGCACACACACACACACACACACACCCCACAGACAAACACACATAAAGACACACACACACACACACATATAAACACATACACGCACGCACATGCATGCACGCACACACACACACACACAAACACACACATTAACACACACTCACACACACACACGGAAACACACACTTGAATGCCGTCATACAGGCATATACTACCTCCAGACCGTTGTGCTCCTCAGACGAACGACGTCTTGCTCTGCCACCGGTACGCTCAGGCCAATCCAAACTTTTCTCATCTGTTGTTCCTTGTTGGTGGAATGCACTACCAGATCTTACTAGAGCAGAGACATCACTCTTCATTTTTAAAAAACTCCTGAAGACCCAGCACTTCAGAGAACATCTCCTCTCATAGCACTACTTACAACTAGATGTACCGCAGAGCGGTACAAAATATGACCGCCACCCAGTCCAGCACATTTTTTCCACAAAAATAAATCACGCTGAAAGGCCTATATGATTCTAACTGTCTCACTAAATTGCATTATCCACACTCAGTTCTCACTGGTATCTGCTAGACAACAAGTACCAAAACATGATTAGTGCATAGATTTCACATGTAAAATTCATTTTATACAACCCCACCTCCATCTTGCCTGTTCATAATTCTGAGAAATTCTTGAATTGTGTGCATGTGTGCATGTACATGTTTATGTTATGTGTGTGTGTGTGTGTGTATGTGTGTGTGTGTGTGTGTGTGTGTGCGTGCGTGCTTGTGTGTGTGCCTGCGTATGTGCCTGTGCATGCAAGCGTACATATGTCTACTGTGTGAGGATGTGTCATACGTATGATTACTGTGAATGTATGTGTGTGTGTGTGTATCTGTTTGTGCACATGTGTGCACATGAAATGGGTTAACATGACCCCTGGAGGCAAACATACGGAAAAAAATGGTCATCCTAGGCCCTACAGTTCTCAAGATATTCACAGAGAACTGTGTCTGCCCTACCCTCCTTTATTTTATTGTAAGGCCCCCCATGAACGAAAGTACACAAAACTTGGCATGCATTCGGAGGGTGTCATAATGATCCTACACTTTTATTTTCGTGCAGTTTTGACCTTGTCAGCCAGAGATATTGTGATGAAAACACCTGATTTTTTGCTTTTTAATTTTTAACTAGGCGGCGCTATACATGAAATAAGTGGTAATGGGATGGGTTGACATGCCCCCTTAAGACCAACATACATAAAAAAGGTGGACCTCCTAGGCCCTACGGTTCTCGAGATATTCACAGAAAACCGTCTCCGGCCACCTACAGGCCAGTTGGTGTATAGTAACATAAATGAATTTATTGTGTGGCCCCCCCATGAACGGAATTCCACAAAACTTGGCGTGCATACAGAGGGTGTCATAATGATCCTACACTTCCAATTTCGTGCAGTTTTGACTATGTTAGGTCACAGATACCTGTGATTACAACACCTCATTTTTACTTTTTTGTGTTTAACTAGGTGGCGCTATACATGAAATTAGTGGTTATGCAATGGGTTGACATGGTCCCTTGAGATCAACATACAAAAAAAAAATGGTCCTCCTAAACCTTACGGTTCTCGAGATATTCACAGAAAACTGTGTCTGCCCTACCCTCCTTTCGGGGGGTGCAGTCCAGCGGGGGGGCTACAGATCAAAACGAAAAACGATGGTTCCATGCTATCCATGTGGGGTTACATGCCCACCAAGGTTCGTGTACCCCGGTCTTTCAGTGTCCCGGGAATCATTGACGGAAATTTGGGCATGCGAAAAAGAAAAAAAAAAACAAAAACAAAATCTGACTAAACCTATATGACCGCTGCTTCGCTGCGCGGCGGTCATAATTAGTCTTGCTGATCCTAGCACTTACCACCTGACTACAACTGACACTCGACTGTTTAAAAACTGCACTCGCTGATGAACTTATTCTTATTGTACTCTACCTTTTTTAAATTGTCCTAGAATTGTTGAGAGTAGGGATGTCCGATATTGGCTTTTTTGCCGATATCCGATATGCCGATATTGTCCAACTCTCAAATTTCGATTCCGATATCAGCTGATACCGATGTCGATATGTGGTTTATTTTTCCTCAAAACTAATTTAGGTAACATCACATATCTCCTGTTGTGGAATTAACACAACATGCTTAATGTTATTGTGATGCCCCACTGGATGCATTCTTGAATGCAACAAGGCTTTCCAAATGTTAACATTGTCTGTGCAAAATAAGAAAAATACTTCAACTTAATTTAGGGAAAAAGTGCCATGTTTATTTTTTATTTTTTAATTGTCTCAAACAACAGTTTGGATTACACTCTCCCTGAGATAATCTTGACAATGCCCACAACAAATAGGGCAAATTTGACTTCTTCACAAATGATAAAACATTGTACCTGAACAACTATGTGCAACATAGCAGAATGTAAAGCCAACTAAAACTAGATGTACCGCAGAGCGGTACAAAATATGACCGCCGCCCAGTCCAGCACATTTTTTCCACAAAAAGAAATCACGCTGAAAGGCCTATATGATTCTAACTGTCTCACTAAATTGCATTATCCACACTCAATTCTCACTGGTATCTGCTAGACAACAAGTCCCAAAACATGATTAGTTCATAGATTTCACATGTAAAATTAATTTTATACAACCCCACCTCCATCTTGCCTGTTCATAATTCTGAGAAATTCTTGATTGTTTGTGTTATGTTTATGTTATGTGTGTGGGTGTGTGTGTGTGTGAGTGTGTGTGTGTGTGTGTGTGCGTGCTTGTGTGTGTGCCTGCGTATGTGCCTGTGCATGGAAGCGTACATATGTCTACTGTGTGAGTATATGTCATACGTATGATTACTGTGAATGTGTGTGTGTGCGTGTGTATCTGTTTGTGCACATGTGTGCACATGAAATGGGTTAACATGACCCCTGGAGGCAAATATATGGAAAAAAAATGGTCATCCTAGGCCCTACAGTTCTCAAGATATTCACAGAGAACTGTGTCTGGCCTACCCTCCTTTCGGGGGGTCCAGTCCAGCGGGGGGGCTACAGATCAAAACGAAAAATGACGGTTCCATGCTATCCAAGTGGGGGTACATGCCCACCAAGTTTTGTGTACCCCGGTCTTTCAGTGTCCCGGGAATCCTTGTTGGTGTACGTCACTAAATGTACACATAAATTATTTTATTGTAAGGCCCCCCATGAACGAAAGTACACAAAACTTGGCATGCATTCGGAGGGTGTCATAATGATCCTACACTTTCAATTTCGTGCAGTTTTGACCATGTCAGCCAGAGATATTGTGATGAAAACACCTACATTTTTGCTTTTTAATTTTTAACTAGGTGGCGCTATACATGAAATAAGTGGTAATGGGATGGGTTGACATGGCCCCTTGAGATCAACATACAAAAAAAAGGTGGACCTCCTAGGCCCTACGGTTCTCGAGATATTCACAGAAAACTGTCTCCGGCCACCTACAGGCCAGTTGGTGTATAGTAACATAAATTAATTTATTGTGTGGCCCCCCATGAACGGAATTCCACGAAACTTGGCGTGCATTCAGAGGGTGTCATAATGATCCTACACTTCCAATGTCGTGCAGTTTTGACTATGTTAGGTCACAGATACCTGCGATTACAACACCTCATTTTTACTTTTTTGGGTTTAACTAGGTGGCGCTATACATGAAATGAGTGGTTATGGAATGGGTTGACATGGCCACTTGAGATCAACTTACCAAAAAAAAATGGTCCTCCTAAACCTTACGGTTCTCGAGATATTCACAGAAAACTGTGTCTGCCCTACCCTCCTTTCGGGGGGTGCAGTCCAGCGGGGGGGCTACAGATCAAAACGAAAAACGATGGTTCCATGCTATCCATATGGGGTTACATGCCCACCAAGTTTCGTCTACCCCGGTCTTTCAGTGTCCCGGGACTCATTGACAGAAATTTGGGCATGCGAAAAAGAAACCACAGACATAATGTTGAAACAGAGCGAGCAAGTTTGTTACTGCAGCCATCCACGCTTGTTTGTATGCTTCAAGACGCAGCTTGATGAGGTCATCATCTGTGCGCCGGTAAACGCTTCAGGAGCGCATAGGCACTATTTGGGTGTAACGCAAGCATTATTTTATCGGTTTTAAGGCAAAAAAAATCCGATAACGATATTAACAGATATTACATTTTTATGCTAATATCGGGCCGATAATATCGGTGGGCCGATATTATCGGACATCTCTAGTTAAGAGAATTGCTTTAAAAAGCTTGAACTGTTTACCATGTTGTTGGCACTTTCGTTAAAAATATGTCAGCCAAATGTAATGTAATGTAATGTAATGTAATGTATATGTGTAACACATATACACAAAAGCGATCGCACACATACACACATGCATGAGGATGGAGTAGGAGATGGGGACAAATGTATGGAGAGGAGAGTATGTGCAGGACTGAGGGGCGGTAATATTTTGTACCGCTATGCGGTACATCTAGTTTACTGTACTGTCATATATGAAAGAAAGACCAGACAGTTGCACAGTGCTGAAATATCTTAAAGTAAGGCAACATACACACAATTAGAGATAAATAGTAATCAGGAAACACATGTGCAATACTCTTCTATGTACTTTACTGTAGGTTCATGAGATGCACTTCTGAGATTCTATATGTTCTTTACTAGACAAGACAAAATCTTTCTTGTGAAGTCAAGATTTACCTGAGAGCATTTAATCAGTCCAGCATTTACAGATCACTATGACAACTTGTTCAACAATTTTTCACAACTCTTTCCAATCTGGCACACAAGTTTCTTCAATACCTAGAATCAGGGATGAAGTGGAAGCTAAACGCAAGTAAATGCAGTTTATCCACCTCTGAAATTTCAGAAATAGAGTTTATCCACCTCTTATTAGAGTTTATCCACCTCTCAAAAGGGTTTATTCACCAATTGCAACTTTTAACATTCAAAAATTACACTGTATTATCCACATTCACAATATGTACACTGTAGGAACCATTTAATACCACTGGTATCGTTATAAACATTGGACAATAGCCTCCACCATCATCAAACATGTTCTGCATGCCTTTTTTAAAACTCTGATACCATATGGCACAGTCCACCTGAAAGAATTTATAGTTTACCCACCTCTTATTTTACCACTACATCCCTGCCTAGAATGTTTCGGACAGAAGTCCTGCTTCAGATGCACAAGTAGAGTGTTCCAAGTCGGGGTGTTCAGAATAGAAGCATTCTTGCGTTTTCTGACATCAGTTACACACACTAAAACTCCACTCGATGATATCATCTATGCAATGTTGATTCTGAATAAAATGTTCAGCATATTTATACACATTTTTATGACAAATATATAGCAGGCATGAGATGCATTTTCAAATCTGTAAATAAATAATGACATTTCACATGAATAAACTGAAACATAAATACAATTGTGGAGGCTAAAAACAAGTGCCAAATTGAATCAATGAATCAATGAATAAAAACATCACAAAGCAATACCATATGTGTTTTAGTGCTGTGAGTTTATTTCTTTAATTTAATTTATTTCATTTTTGTTTTATTTACATATTTTGAGTTTATTAATATTATTTTGTTTTTGCAGTGCTGTCATCATTGATTGATCTAGAGTCATATAGATAGATAGATAGATAGATAGATAGATAGATAGATAGATACTTTATTGATCCCCAGGGGAAATTCAAGGAATATGCATGAAATGTAAAGCACACTGAATGACCGTTGTGTATGATACTGTGCTATATAAATTTATTTGAAATACATTTAATCATGTATAGGCCTACTGTTTGACTGTAAGTGCGAAGTACCATTGAAAAGCTATTGCACAGAGCCTCATAGCCCAGAGCTTGGATGATACCCCGGTAAGCCAGCACCTGACCATGTCCACAGTCTGTGACACTGCATAAAATCACTGCACTGAATCTATTCAGGCAAACCCAGTCAATCTAGCCAAAGGTATTTCCCTAAGTAAATGAGCTGCATTGGTGAGCTTTGTATACTCGTTGATGTAGAACCCTGGGTGATAGATGTTTTAGTTAACATTCAGTCAGTAGATTAGCAGTAGGCTTAGGTGTGTGCTCACTCCTCCAGGCCAAAGCAATATGACCGTTGCCATGGCTATGGAATGTGATCTACTGTACAAACAGCTGCCTCATTATGACATCATTACCTGTTCTGGAGGACATTGTCGTAAGGCTTAGCCAATCATATTCTACAGAGGTGTGTTCATTCATTGCCAGTTTGAACATGACTGTGCAATATTAGTTTTGGTATCACATACAAGTAGCACGCATTTTGCTTTAGAATATGGGCATTTCAGTGAAATCTTTAGTTTAATTGGTGTTTAATTGGTTAGTTTAAACAACAAGATGTTGTTTGGAGAGAAATAGACGACAGAGAAACCCAGTGAGACGGAGGTGGTGACAGCGGGTAGGAAAGTGAGAGAGGGAAAGAGGGAGAGAGAGAGAGAGAGAGAGGGAGACAGGGAGAGAGAGAGGGGGAGAGAGAGAGAAAGAGAGAAGGAAAAAGGGAGAGAGAAAGAGAGGAGGGAGTGAGCGAGAGTGGACAGGCTGGTTGTAATTGGCAGGCAGCCTTTGTTGGAGAGGGCCGGTGCGTTTAATAGGCTCTGTTGGTGACTGAGGCAGTGGGGTGAAAACTGCATGTGTTCGTGCACGCACACACCCACTCACACACACACACACACACACACACACACACACACACACACACACACACACACACACACACACACACACACACACACACCAGCCACCCCTCCCCCTAGGCCTCCAAGGGTTGCGGAGAGCTTGACTGCCCCTCACGCAGGCTCATGTACCTCCCACTGCCCTCACACATGCACACACATGCACACACACACACACACCAGCACACACACACACACACACACGCACACACACACACACACACACACAGACACACACACACTCTCTCTCTCTCTCTCTCTCTCTCTCTCTCTCTCTCTCTCTCTCTCTCTCTCTCACACACACACACACACACACACACTAATACATAGAAACAAACACATACACACATACACAGTCTGCAGATGGCAGACACAAACACTGGTGCAGTCCCACTGTGCCACAACAGACACCATGAGAACACCTTTTTTAAGTGTTCTTTAAAAAGCATGACTGCAGAAGCCTTTAACATGCATGTTTGTGTTTCTGTGCTGTGCTTGGGATTTCAGTGACTAGGTGTATTCGGGTGTGTGTGTGTGTGTGTGTATTGATTTGACAGTAGTGTTCAGTAACGACAGTAACAACTCCACATTTCAACCTTTAAACAAGGTCAACACAAACCACGGTGTCTTTGTGTATGTGTGCGTGTCTGTGTGTGTGTGTCTGTGTGTGTTCACAGGATCCTCTATGTAGAATATGGGGGTAGAAAAAGAAACACTTTCATGGCCAAAAAGAAGCTAGGTTTGTGCCGGCGTTGTTTGCTTGTGTGTGTGTGTGTGTGTGTGTGTGTGTGTGTGTATGTGTGTGTGTTAGCGTTAGGAGGAGGCGTGAGCACAGGGGAGGCTGAATTAAATGGCTTCCTCACACAGAGTCTGGCCTCCTCACAGGAACCAACACACACACACACACACACACACACACACACACACACACAATTAGAGAGGGGAGGAGGAGGCTTGCTGGGGTGGTTGGTTTCCTGTCTTTTTCCCTTCATCTATCTCTTCCTCTCTGTCTGTTTTTCTCTTGGCAGACAGGCAGCATGTGTGTGTGTGTGTGTGTTGAATGTATTGATTGTTAGTTAGTCATTGACTCATAGATTGATAGACGTTGATTAAGAGAGAGAGAGAATGAGAATGTTTGAGTGTGTGTGTGTGTATACAACAGCAATATGGGCTATCAAGTCAAAAAATGAATCAATCAATGTGAATAAGAAGAGGGAAATGGAAGAAATTGAGGTGAGACCCCTTCGGCTCTCTGCAGCCTGCTAACACACACACACACACACACCTGGAAGTGCGCCTCTGCTGCTCCCAGCACTGGACCAATTATAGCGTAACATCTTGCCCTGCCGTTACCATGGTTGCGCTCCGTATCCGTCCCCCAGAACGAACGAACCGTGGGGGAGCGAATATCTTATCAGCCATCGCCCTGGAAACCACACACACACACACACACACACACACACACACACACACACTTATAGCCAAGTCACATGTGCATGAGGCCTTAAGAGAAGCCCTGGGAGAGAACTATGTGTGTGTGTGTGTGTGTATGTGTTGGAACACACTCATGTGTGTATGTGTGTTAAGTGTGAGTTGGTGTAAGTGTGAATATATGTGTGTGTGTGTGCTTGTGTGTGTGTGTGTGTGCGTGTGTGTGCGTGTGTGTGTGTGTGTGTGCGTGAGCTGGCTAGTGGCGCATACCTTTGAGCGCTGCAGAGTCTGGGTGGTGGTGATAAGACTCAAG
The DNA here is from genome assembly GCF_046254945.1 of Alosa pseudoharengus. Taxonomy (NCBI): domain Eukaryota; kingdom Metazoa; phylum Chordata; class Actinopteri; order Clupeiformes; family Clupeidae; genus Alosa; species Alosa pseudoharengus. The sequence continues at coordinate 27,450,554 of NW_027468630.1, read as the reverse complement.
GAGTCTCTTCCACATCCCTCGGTGTCAGACAAGCTCTTACCAAGCCAAGTACACACACACACACACACACACACACACACACATACAACAAATAGGCATACACACTCACTGGCACGCATGTCAAAGCAAACTCACTACACATGTGTAGTTACAGGCCTGGACTGCACACACACACATTCATATGCTTAGCGTATTATCTTTTCATAGGTGTGTGCATGTATACATGCTGCTGTGTATTAATTGGCAAGGAAAGCAGGAGAGACAGACGTATTCTTGTGACCTTGTCAGGTGTGAAAGCAAGTGACACAAATATGGACTACCCTACTACTTCCAAACCACACCAATATCATCAACAAGACACACACATACACACATTTAAACAGAAATCCAAAGGATTACCCCTGGAGGTTCCACCAGATGCACACCCACAGATGCACACACACACACACACACACATACACACACACACACACACACACACACACACACACACAGATAGATCCTCCTATTAACCATTGGACTGACACACAGAGATGTTGCCACTGTTGTTTGTTTTTTATTCCAAAAGCGCAGGACAGCACTGATGACAGCCCCCACTCAGACTCAGATACATGCATTCCAGTTTATTATTCACATGACAGCCCCTTTATTAACACAGAGTCAAACACAAACACTGAAGGCCACAAGCGCACACACACACGCACCCACGCACCCCCACACACACACACACACACACACACCCACACACCCAATACAACCATAAACAAATGCATACTGTACATGCATGCACAAGTCACAGACACACTGAATACACTCTCATATATCTGTACCTTCACTAGAATGAAGACATGTGTCATACACACACACAAACACACACATACACACGCACATGCACACACACACAAACACACACATATTCCAAACATACTTCAACACACACTTGACACCGCTCATACACAGTAACAGGCGTATGCATCCAAAACACACATACACAGAAACACACACACACACACACACACACACACACACACACACACACACACACACACACACACACATACAGAATAAGAAACTCCACTTGACTCATGCAACATGGCTGTTCCATCTCTATTCAACATTTCTAGAAGTTCCTGTCTGTTTATGAGTACCCTCACACTCTCTCTGGGACCAGAACACATTTCACATCATTAAAGGAACAAAAGGCTCTCTCAGTGTGCATGTCCTTCTGTCCAAGTGTGTGTGTGTGCGTGCGTGTGTGTGTGTGTCTGAACTTATGTGTGTGTGTGTGTGTGGGGTGGGGGGCATGGATGCATGTATGTATATGTATGTAAGAGCGTGGTGGTATGTGCTGCCCCATGCTGTGTGTGTGTGTGTGTGTGTGTGTGTGTGTGTGTGTGTGTGTGTATGGTGGCATGGTGCTTTTTAGACCTTTTAGAACCCAATGATGTGCAAACTGACTGAAGCCCCATTCAGTATTGGTAGCCCAAGCATGAAGAAGCTGTCAGTACAAACATAGCTAAAGTAGAACAGAGCTTCTTATTAGTCATGAGCCGGCTGCTTTTTCCTTTTCTTTTCTTTTCTTTTCTTTTCTGAAAAAGAGCATTAAATTTACATTCTCTAATGCAAGTACGCATCTCTCCACATCTGGACAATAAAAACACCAAACACAAACGGAAACAAACAAACAAACCAACAAACCCAAACAAAAACTGATTGTCCTTTTTTTTTCCTTCTTCCGGGTGTGAACAATTCCAGGTTCTCCAAATAAGACTTTCGGTCTTTGGAGCGAAGAACTCATGATGGTTCCAAAACGGAACATAGAAAAAGAGGAATGTTCTAGATGACCCTTTGGCCATCAGAATTGAAGTTCATTTTTGGTTCCGGAGAGCCCTTTCTCTCCACTCTCCACTCCTCACCATCCGTCATGAATGTTCATTAGTGTACAAGTCTTGTCCAACCAGTGTGCAGGGCCATCAGAGTCTTGAGCCACTATTGGCCTGGAGTTTGATTGGCAGTTCTTTGGGTCTGGGATGGGCAGTCCTACTGGAACCATCGGAACGGCGCCCCGGTTGGCAGCATTACCTGACCAAAGAGAAGAGGACAAAAGGCAAAGGTCAAAGATTTGGATTAAAAGGTTGTAGTAGAGGTCAGTTGAAGGTCATGCAGGACAGAGGCTTACTGGTGCCATTAACAATGGGAGCGGCTCAAACATCACTTAACAAGATCAGCTACAATGGGAGTCCATATCACCAAAGGAACAATGACATCTAACGCAGGTTTTGGTTGCCAAGGGTTACCACTTCAAAGAGACATTTTAAAGTCATCCTCTGTGCCATCACCAGAGCTGCCTTAATATAGGCGCTACAACCTGAACTCCTTCCCAACATGAACCTGCCACACTCAATGCACTCAACAAAGGACCCCTTGATGTTTCATAATAAAAGTCCTCTACTGAAGGAGTCATAGTGGAAACCATATGTAATGTTTTAGGTCATCAGAGCCCTTTATTATATGGCTGTGACGCAGGCCCCTGGAGCGCTTCTCTGTGAAGCCACGCTAAACAGCCTGATCCTTTCTTCTATGAATACCACATCACATGATGGACAGACACCCTGCATGTGTGCAAGGACCACCAAACCAAACCCAAGGCTGGATATGGATAGGCTGTAGCCACTGAGGAATTACCACACTGACAGTGTCTATAGGAAGTACTGCCCACTCTAAGAATTAACCAATCATGATTAAGTATTTAGTAGATAGTGTGTGGTCGAACGAGATTGACTTGTTTACATGTGTATAATGTTAAATGTGTCAATCAAAGTTTTATACAAATCCTACATGTGTTCACACATATCTGTCAGGTTACAACTGGATAACTCTCCAATGATTAGCTTTGTGTGGACAGGGCTGAAGCGTGTGCGATTGAT
>NW_027468630.1:27402627-27442627 GCF_046254945.1 Alosa pseudoharengus | reverse complement strand
CTCTCCATCCCTATCTACCTCTCTCTCCCTCCCTCCCTCTCTCTCTCTCACCTCCATTGCTCCTGACGGTTTCTTCTTCAGCTCCTCACACTTGCGGAACTTGCAGATCTGGTGGCCGGTCTTGCGGTTGCGGCAGCTGCTGCACTGCTCGCAGTTCACTCTCCGCCTGCAGGGCTCGCAAATCCCGCAGCGCTTGCGCTTCTTCTTGCCGTTGCCATTGGCGACGGCTGACAGCTCGCTCTGGGCCTGCTGGTGGTGCTCGGCAGCGGTGACCCCTGCGCCCCCCCCTATGAACGTCCCGTCAGCCAGGAACACTCCGGCCGGCGTCATGATGAACAGGCCCGGGTGGAGCGGGAAGCCGTTGCCCAGCAACGGGAAGTCCGACAGGCTCCCCACCACAGAGTCCGTCGCCGTGGAAGCGGCCACGCTCTCCAGGTCGCTGGGGGTGACGCCCGTGACGGCGCCCAGGGGCATGGCGGCGGTGTCGGAGGCTGCGCCCCCTAGTGGCATCAGCATTCCAGCACGCCTCAGGAGCTCGGCCGCCTGCGCCAGGTGGAGGCCGCTGGGCGAGTCCAGCAGGCCCGAGAGCAGTGCCCCCCGGTCCAGTTTCACGCTCCCCGCCGGCACCCTGCCCTGGCCAGGCTCTGCTGACGGTTTGCCTGCCTGGCTGCTGTGGGTGTTGCCGTTGTTAGCGCTGTTAGCGGAGGCTAGTGTTAGCGTGCGCGAGCGCTTCAGGCTCTTGCTGAGGGGCTCGCTGATGATGCCGCTACGGTTACGGCGCTCCACCATCGACCCCGGGGAGGACGGGGGCAGGTCCACTGCAGTCTGGGGTCCATGGGCTGACCCCCCACTGCCAGACATGGTCCAGCGCGAGAAAGAGAGAGGGGGCAGAGAGAGAGAGAGAGAGAGAGAGAGAGAGGGCAGAGAGGGAGAGGCAGAGAGGGAGAGGAAAACAAAAAAGAAGAGAGAGAAACAAAAAGAGAAAATAAATAAAATATAGAGGACAGGAGAGAGAGAGAGAGAGAGAAAAAAAAAAAAGAGAGAGAGAGAGGGAGGGAGAGAGAGGGCAGAGAGGGAGAGGGGGGCTGCTGGAGACAACAACAGAGGAAGGGGGTGGTGGTGGGGGGGGGGGAATACCTGCAGAGACCAGAGATCAGCCAAGACCCCTTACAGCCTCACCCCAGTCCTCATCACTGAAAGAGAGAGACAAAAAGAAAGAAAGAAAGAAAGAAAGAAAGAAAGAAAGAAAGAAAGAAAGAAAGTCATTATTCATGACATTTTTTTAATTAACAATTTTGTAATTTTTGGGGTAAAGGCAAATAAAGATATAAGTGGATTTGTCAAAGGATTTCTTGATATTGTGTCCATTTCATGCACCGTTACAATACAGACCTCTCGTATTAGTAAGTTATACTACACAAGGATGCAATTAAGTTAGTAACTGACTTCACCTGACACTGTCCAATCAAACACGTATAATCATTGTCAGTATAGGGAATGATTCACGTTTTTGCATATGACCAAATAACATTATCACATTAAAATCCTCAACAACACAATGACTTCATATCACGCCAGTCCCTAGATCCATATAAACAGACAGGCAGACAGACAGGCAGAAAGACAGGCAGACAGACAGACAGACAGGCAGGCAGACAGCAGTTGGAGTAGGCTGTTGGCCTTGCCTGACCTCTGATCACGCACATCAATCCAAAATATTGTGTATTTTGGTGAGTGTGTTTCTGTATGTGACTGGGTGTATGAGTGATCTTCTCTGCTTGACTACAGGAAACTGTGTGTGTGTGTGTGTGTGTGGGTGTGTGAGCATGTGTAGAGTGCTGTCAGTGTATTTTTTATTGTGACTTTTGTGGTTTTCTATGGTGCTGGTGTGTTATTATGTTCGTGTTGTGAGAATCTATGTGTGTATCTTTGTGCATGTGTGTTGCTGTTGTTGTGAGACTGTGTGTGTGTGTGTGTGTGTATGTGTGTCCCTGGACCCCCTGCATGAAGCCAAGCCAGAAGCAGAGGCATTCTCATGAGTGTTCCGCTGAGCTGTGACAGACAGACAGCCTGGGGTGTGTGTGTGTGTGTGTGTGTGTGTGTGTGTGTGTGTGTGTGTGCGTGCGTGCTGTGACCGTCAGACAGGCAAGAACACGTTCCACCGAAGCCTGAACGCGAGACCCAGCAGCCGTGGGCTCGGCTGCACAGATCCCGTGCTAAGCCGAGTGAGAAATCCTTACACACACACACACACACACACACACAGACACCTTTCCCAAATGCACACCTTTAAGCACGCAAGCACTTCAAACAACATTTGTGTCAGTGGTCCAATTACGGACTGATCATCATGACAACATGCAACTCTACTGGCCCACTGTGCTGGAGAGAAAGATCTCCCTGGCGTCAAATAATCAGCGTGTTCCCTCATCAAATTACTACTGACTCTCAGTAAAACTAAAAAATATCAGGAAATGTCAATCCGTAATCACAAGACCCCGTGACAAAAAAAATTAACGACGCATCACCAAGTAGCCAACATGTGGTCATGATATGGATAACCATCGGTCAGTTCACCATGTCTGGAAGAAAGCGCTGATTGTGTTTTAGCATGAGTCTGACGATAAAGCCCTCATTCAGGTGAGAGAGAGAGATCCTGCCGTTCGCGCGCACAGTCCCGCTCCTGCCCGCGGGGAACGTGAGTGATTGACAGCTCTGCAATTAAAGCAACGCTCTTCAGCTCGTGAGATGAGCATATATGCAACATGTGGCCATGTAATTCCATACGCTTCGGCCCAGACATTTCCCCCCGACGCGGTGAGACATAAAGTTCATCCACAAATCCCATTACGAAAGCACGAGCACTGTGTCCAGCCTGGTATTGCGGCAGGGGGTCGCGGATATCTTCCGCACGAGAACAACGCATTGCACTGTGGGGACAATAGCGTACGGAAGGTCAATAACGAAGCCACTGAATAGTCGGGCTCGCGCAACGGTATCATTGGCATATGAAACATTAGTGCGATCAGCTGATCAAACAAAGTCATAGCACGCTCACTCGCTCACTCACTCTCTCACCTCGCGCACAGAAAGAGGGGACGGCGTGCGAGTAAACATGCATCCCCCTCACCGTCGGATTCTGTCCTCACCTCACACCGCTCCTGCACACGGCAGATTTCCATCAATCAAAACGCAAAATGCACACGGGGCAGGTGCCAAAAGTTTTCTCACAGCAGTTCGTCCCGATTAAATTACCAATTATTTAAATTAGGCAATACAGTTTTGCCACAATTTCATGCTGTCAAAATATGTAATATTCTGCATGTTAATCACCAATTGAATATTATCGCACACACAAAAGAATAGGACACTTTTCACCTCGGCACAGCGCGACGACCCACAAGCACCAATGTCATTATCTGTTTACGGTTACAACACCGACGCCTCGAGAATGACGACGATGACGAGAAAAAACAACAAACAAACAAATGAACTAAACACCAAAAGACCCATGCATGTGGGCCGTTTTCTATTAGAGTTCCACCGCTTGTGTCTCTACCTGTATGTCGGTAAACCACGGCTCAAGACTCGCCGTCACATTTGAAAGTAAAACAAAAATCCCTTTTGTCTCCACTCACTCGCCTGCGACCGGCGTGGCTATGGTGACAGCACTCGGAATGCGCGAGCCCGTCTCTGTGGAGAAAGAATCGGCCATTCTCTCATTTTTTAAACTACTCAACTTCGTCGTCGGGAAGATGTCATTCCAACTTTGAACAGTCCTCAACAAAGTATGATTCCCCCTCCCTTCAATACATCTGCATATTAGCAAACACGGGCCCTTCCACTCGCACCTACCAACACACTGGCGAGCCGAGGGGAGGGCAGCTCCGTCCGAGCGGTCCGGCGGTGCTCCCGCTGCGGAGATTCAGCTTAAAAAAAGAGGCGAAAGAACCAAACCGAACTGATTCCACGGCGAGGAAGAGTCTCGAGCATTCCGTTGAAACGAGCTCGCCAGTGAGACAGAACCGCGAGACGCTGTTAAAATGCACTTTGTCCGAAAACGAGCGCGTGGGCTCCTCCAACCTTTCGCTGTTCGCTATCCCACCTCCACATCCCCGCTTGCCGAGGAGAACATGCAAACACATTTCATAGATTTTTGGAGCTTCACACAAAAACCGAAGTGGACTTTCCGCCGTCGTGAGACGCGGAGAAATGACGCACGACAGGTCACGGATCAGCGTTCTAATATCGCCAGGGGTCCGATCCTGACCATTCCCCAACAGCTACATGTATATGTGCAGTTTAATTGAGTCCAGCATGGATATGAGATCTCTAAGTATGGATAGGTTAGAGACAGCCCATTGTTGACACTATTCCGGGCGGCAGTTGGCTGGTCGGGGGCGCGGGCTTTCTCTATGGCAGACACATGAAGTCATATCTCTTTAAGGCTAAACTTTCCCTCATGCACATTCATGCTTTCCAAGAACTTTGATTTACTCCTTCATTCTTACCTGCATCAGCGGCTGACGCATGGGACGCAGCAGGACGCGGGTGGAAAGGAAATCACTCCTGGCGAACAAGACAAGTGACACCATTGTCAAGATTGACTATTCAAAAGATGAAGGGATATTTAATCAATTACATTATTTACTTCCTTAATTATATATAAAATGCCATAGAATAGCCACGCAGCCATAAAGAGCTCGAATTGAAATGGCCATGTAGAAAGATAGCCTGCAGTATCTGATGTCCGCAATAATCTCCAAATAAACATCCTCTTGCATTATTAACTAATTACAACAGCCAAATTAATTGTTAATTAGCACAGTTAATAATGTAGTGATGACATATGAATCACAGCCATTCAGGTTACCATTTATCTGTGATTGGCTGGCTGCAGTCTACGTTTGGCTAAATTAATTGTCATTGGCCCTATAGTTCAGATTGTCACTAATTAGCATCTATGTCTCATTAATTGTATGGAAAGTAGGCTACAGTGATTTCTGCAAAAGGTAGACCACATGGACAGCTTGTGCAGCCGACCTGTAACGTCTCGGTGTATCAGCAGTGACAGCAGCTCTAGCACAGGTCCTAGGGTAGACACGTCCGCACGGTCGCTGGCCCGCCTGGTCCGTTGGTCGCTCGCGGCCACTCTTCCTCGCGGACGCAGAGTCCACTCCGCCTCTTGCGAGCGTCCTGTCTGTCTGGCACGCGGCCAACTGAAGTGTGGGGAAGTGACACCGCCAGGGCGGCAGAAATTCTCCTCCGTCTCGGGCTCCTTCCCAATCGCAGGCGCGCGGACATTGGCTGGAAAGTGGAGCAGCTCGTCAGGGAGAATCAATGCGAATCGATCGTGCGGCGCGAGGAGAATGCGGGTTTGGGGAGCGAGAGAGCGCCGTGTCGGTCGCGCGGCGGAGGCTTTTCGGTCCACTAATAACAGCCCAGCTCTCACCGCTAAAGGCCTACGCGCTTAACGAGTGTGTGTTTAGTGAACACAAAGGTCCATTTTTATTTTGAACATTCTAATTCTAACACAAGCTCAGACATGTTCATCTGTGCACCAGGCTTAGACTACATTTCATTTTATTCAGATGATTTATTTATTTTCATTCAGGTAACCAACCAAATACTTGTTTGGGGGGATCATTATTCATTTCCATGCACACAAAGTAAGAAGGGGCCCGGAGAGTCTCGCTAATACCCTGATTTCACAGCCTTCACCGGATCCGCTGTGGTTAAGCCCTCGAGCGCCGTGTTGTTTATGCAGCACGCGACGGCCCCAGCTCTCTCGGCGTTGCAGCTCTGTTCCGCCGCGGTGGCTGGGCGCCTGCCCCCCCCCCCCCCCCCCCTTATCTCGCGCGTCGTCCACACACACCGCATTCTCCACAGGCCGCTCCCGACTGTCGTGACCCAGGCCGCATTCTTGCTTTTTTTCCTTCTCCCTCTTGGACCTTGCCTCTACAGCATACACACACACTCACTCTCCCAAACACACATGCAGATGTGTGCTTCCTCTGAGGTGATAAGAAACATCAATAAGCACCAATACCAGTTTCAGAATCACTAGTCACCTCCTCAGCTGTGTACAACATTGCTATTTGCAGTCCTGGTGGCATCACAAACACACAGAAATTGAACAGAAGACAGACTCTTTACTTCCCTCAGAACTCCTGTGCCAGTGACTAACCCTCACTCAGCCCCTGAACACACTCGCAAATCTCCTCCTAAAGACCAAAACTTCACCATACAAAGGTGCCATACCTACTCTATGTTCTCTAAGTAAGGAGCCAATGAACTCAGCTGACACAAATATAGCTGTAAAATCCAAAGCTTTGGGAGTCCTTTTCAAGAAGAACTTTTGAGAGATCTCCCTGAGGAGCAAAACTGAGCACCGCTTTATGGTTTGAGATTTGTGTGTGTGTGTGTGCGGTGGAGCAGAGGCAGATCCACTCCAGGGTCTGTGGCTATCAGTGTTTTAGAGTGTTCTTGCCTGTGGTGAGCAGGCGTCAGTACTGCATGCTGCACTGCTGAGCTCACTCACCCAGGAGGACGCGGCTTTCACCGAGCACACCATGCCACGCCACACCGCTCACAACACACACACAACACACCACGGCCTGCCTCACTGGCTCTTCTCTTAATAAGTGTGGATCTATATATATATTTGCCAGTGTGTGAGAGTGTGAGTGTGTGTGTGAGTGAGTGTGTGGTTCCAGTCAGGCTTCGCATCTGTCTCTCATGTTTTCTCTCCTGCGGCAAGAGAACGACTCGGGGCTCATGTGTGCGTGTGTGTGAGGGAGAGAGTGTGTGTGTGTGTGTGTGTGTGTGCTGCGCGTGTGTGGCGGGGGTGTTGGATTAGCATCACATGGTCTGGTCCGGCAGTCCAGACACATGACCCCCTTCACCACAGGAGAGCATAAAGCCCACTTGAAAGACGACAGAAAAAGAGGGAGAGAGAGAGAGGGAGAGAGAAAGACAGAGAGGGGACTCAGAAAGAGACAGAGGGAAGAAGGGGAGGGGAGGGTAAGAAAGGGAAAAAAAAGGGGATAAAAGGAGGGAAAAAAGAGGGAGCAAACGTACGTCCGGTTTCTCAGACGCTGTGGAATGCCATCAGCCAGCTCCCCAAACACACGGAAACACTGCTGAGCGTTTCCCCGGAGACCTGCTCACACTCCTTCTTCCCCTCTCTCTCTCATCCCTCTTTCCATCCCTCACCATCTTTAGGTCTCTCTCTCTCTTTTGCTCTGTCCCCCCTTTCTCTGTCTTTCTTTCCCACTCTTTCAGCCTCTCATTCCTGCATGTCTTTGTGTGGCGCTATGTGCCAGGCCTTCCCTCGCTCCTTCTTCCCTGCTTTTTCAGCCTCCTCCAGGTGCTCTCTCTTCTTCTCTCCCCCTCCACCTCTCTCCTTCTCCTCCTCTCACCTCCAAAGAAACTAGCTTTTCTCTCAGGCCTTTGGGGTTCCTGCAGTGAAGCAACTGCTACCCACAGTGCCTCAGGAATCACTCCTTCTCTCTCTCTCTCTCACACACACACACTTGCAGCTGTGGAAATGACATGAATAATTAATATGGAGAGAGGTGCGGGAGCTCTGAATGGACTCCCCCTGGACATCGAACACCTTACCTATAAAACACTAACACGCACACACACACACACACACAATTACTTGTAAAATATGAACACCTATGAGGGTTTCCTTATGCTCTCTGTACTTGGCCTAAAAATCTCACACTTAAAAATTAGCTCAGTTGACAAGATAGCCTACACATTTATTAGGATACTCGAGTGTGCTAACCATTAATATCAAAATGGCTATAGTCTAACTGTGTATCAGTGAACATTAAAACACTGAATCAGTAAAAACCTGACACAGTTAAGAACCAAGCTTTGGTTAGTTAAGGTGTCAATGTAGGTGAAATCACACACACAGACACACACACATAATAGAGAGGAGATCTGACAGAGGCAAGATCACAACTGCCATCTAGTGGATGCAAGAGGAATATCTTGGATTCTGATACAGGGAGTCTACTCCCCGCATTACTTTACAATAAAAGACAAAACAGGACCTTGAAAACAGGAAAAGGCCTCATTGAATAAGTTGGAATGGTTCATCCTAAATGTGATTGTTTTTAGAATGGTTCACACCAACAGTGGAGCTGCTGGACAGAGAAAGCCAAAGCAACTAGAGACAAAAGTTTATTACAGACACTCTTCCCTGGATACAGGACAACATAGATCACCATTCAGTGTTTCCCATACATTGAGTTATTTGTGGCGGCCTACCACAATATCAACATTGACCACCACATAATGATTTCCTGATTGTACTAAATTGTGCTAAATCTGGTTAGAATCATAACCACACTGCACTAATTTGTTAAAAACTGTTGCATTCAAGTTAATTTTGCAAACCTACCACCACAAATAGAATTCAATTCTGTGGGAAACACTGCCATTACAGTGACAATGCACACATAGAATGTAGCAGAGGAAAGGACTTGATCACGTGCCTTCGAAATGCAGCTGTGAGAGTATAACCCGGAAGTAGATGACCTGGAACTAAGTAGATGACTCTTCATCAGATCCGGCCTTCATCAGGTTCAGGTCTTCAGCTGGCTGAAAGCCCAGTCCCCTGGCAACCGTCACATCGGGTCACTTCAGCTCCTTGGGGGACCCTCATGGTCATATGGGTGAGTGGGTGGTCGAGTTTGATGAGAATTGCATTTATGTGTGTTGTTCTTGTATTCAGTGTAAGTGTGTGTGTGTGTGTGTGTGTAAGTGTCCGTGTGTGTGTGAAAGAGTGTGTGTCAGTGTGAGTGTGAATGTGCGCATAATTGACCTACTGTAGGATGTAACCGTCCATGCACATCTGGGGAAATATGACCATATTTGAGTGTAAGATGTGACTGATCTAAACTGTATTTGATCCCTGCCGTTTCGGAGCTGGTGTATGTTATGTGTGTTATTCATAGTGCTGTGGCTGTTTCTGATCCATGTGCTTTAAGAGTTGACTCTGATTTATTTGTTGATATATTTGTCTGAGTGTGTCACTTAATGTGCGTGTTTAAGAAAGGTAAAGAGAGACTATTTCTTTGTGTGTGTGTGTGTGTGTGTGTGTGTGTGTGTGTGTGTGTGTGTGTGTGTGTGTGTGTGTGCACTGAAGCATCTCATCTCTGTCTCAGCACTGGACCCTTATTCTGCTTGTCTACACATATGGACGCCGTGGTCATCCCACATATGAAAGTCCCACTTACATAATAAGGCAATAATGTCTTTGGCTATGGAATCTGAGGTGCGTTTCAAGCAAATGCACAGATTATTTCTAATTCATTTATCTGATATTGGCCAAGGAAAAGCAGCTGTCACACACACACACACACACACACACACACACACACACACACACACACACACACACTAACAATTCTGTAGCACTAGCGGGCGAGTTAGGCGTCCTTCTTCTTGATGATCAGAGGGCCCACATTATCACCAGTCTCTTCATTGTGTTTGGTGTGTGAGCCATCACAATAGGGAAACTGCAGAGAAAAATACACACACACACACACACACACACACACACACACACACGCACAAACAACAACAAACATATCAGAATCATATCAGCACTATTATGGCATATGACATATTTACCATGAAGAAGCCGATTAACAATCGATCTTGTGTGTGTTCATAGGAAACTTACTCACACTTACAGTCAGAGACACAACACACTTCTGAAATACTCCACACAAATGAACACAGTGTACCTCACAGATACATGTACATACACACACACACACACACACACACACACACACATACACACACACACACACACACAGAGTCAACTCTATACAACACCCTGTACCTAAATATAACTTTGTGGATGACTAATCACCACATTAAGTAAAGCACACTTCAGTACCTCCTCAAAGGCATTAGCTATCAAACCCATTACACAGTGAAACACCACTGATGCTCAACTAGTCTGGGCTCTTTGTCCATGGTCACAAGTTCTGTTATTACAACTGGGCTTAAACAATGCAGTGTTTCCTGAAACCATAAACTGGTCCATAAAATAAAACCATGAATAAGGAACAGAATAATAATAATAATAATAATAATAATAATAATAATAATAATAATAATATGTTTATTGTAGGCTATTGACTTTGTAATGTAGGCTAATGTTTCAATATTGTTGTGAGTCCCTTTGGATAAAAGCATCTGCCAGGTTACATAAACATAATCATAAACATAAAAGCCATAGTTTTAAGAGAACAATAACATAAAGCTAACAGACAGAACTAATGAAACTATACTGTGGCTCGTTTTTGAAAGGCATTTTTATTTTGTGTTTGTGTTAGTTTGCGTATTTTATGGATTGTACTGTTGCATACCCTTTAACCTTATTATAGATGAACTGTCAGTTTAACAGCCCTTGATTGATTACATTGATCTAGTGCATAAACCTAACCTCAATCCAGATTTTATGCAATTTCACGTCAATAGGCTATCATTACTTTTTGTTACACGTGGTTAACTGTGCAATTACACTGGCTTTGAGATGTTCAAATGTGGCTTAATTACAAGCTGCCCGCCTCAGTGTTTGGAAACGGGAATTTCAAACACTCTAAGCTGCTGTACAGTGTATGGAAATCGTGTAAATTCCCTGCACTTCACTATGGACAAGTCAGTGAATAACATTTATTCTTCCATTGTGAGTTAATATTCAATAAATACTATCAAAAAAACATACAGTATGTTGAAGTCATAGTGTCTTCATGACAAGGTTTTCTAAATTGACATTTAAATGTCTATGGCTGACATAGTTTGACAAGTGCATTTACACACGTGTGGCTCACAGCATGCATGGGTCTGAATTCCAAATCTAAATCACAAAACTAAGGTCTGAGTGTAGCCAACAGTATAGGTCTATTTTCTTGTCCTAGACTGAAAGAAAACTTCAATGAAAATTTCTACTGAAAACAGCTAGGACTTGGCTTAATCCATGAATGAGAAACTAGTGTAGGCTACAAATGGCAATCTGTGTTTGTTGCTTGTGTGCGTGTGTGTGTGTGTGTGTGTGTGCTTTGCGTATGTGGATACCTTCTTAGATCTCCAGCAGCGGCAGTAGACCGCTTTGGAGCCGATGTCCTCCATGTCGAAGCTATGCACCACCTTGGGGCTGTCCTTGTTCAGGGTCAGATTCACCTTCCCCTTGGAGCAACTGCTGCTCCCACTAAAGTACCTGCTGACCAGGTAGGTACCCACCACTGCGGCCACTGCAACAGGAACGATGGTGGTCAGCTGTTCTGCAAATGCACACACAGAGGCTCTTCTATTAGCCTTTTATGAGCACACTGAATTACCCGTGTGTGGAATGCTCTAAATAAACTAACTTGACTTGACTTTTATATTCTACCCTGATCTTTTACTTTAGGATGTCTACACCAGTAGTTCTCTCTGATACCGAGGCACACTGGTGTAGCCTACCGTTACATGTAGGTGCACCATGGAATTTTGAGGAACCCAGTGTGTTTTTATACAGGCTCATGAAATATGCGTTTTTAAAGGCATAAATGACACAGCTTCTTAATTAAATAACTCAGTCACCATCATGTGAGCATATCCCTATCGCTGTGGTCTCAGCTTGGTTGGATCTCTGGTGTGCTTTAGCCCCAAAAAGGTTGAGAACCTCTGATCTACACCACCGAAGACAATGATAGACTTGTGTTTTTCTTTCACATCAATAAGGCACCAGTCACCGTTGTAAGAAAGTCAATATAATTTATGAACAGTCTATGTCCATTAGTAGGCTGTTAAGAGGGTTCTGTGTGTGGAATGCAATCTAATCTTTGCAGCACAGCCACAGCCTAATCTGAGATGGTATGTTGATAGGCCTAAGTAACATGCAACTGGGTCAGCCGGAACTCCTCCAACAGCCAATGGACCTATGTCCATTTCACGCATCACGATTTTAACCAAAGGTGATATTTCCAGAACTGCATTTCCAGAGACACTCTTGTTGACTCTGTCTAGCACGGCCTCAGATGACCTTTGTGTATGAAACCGGATACAGGGATTCTACACACTATCCATACCCTCCACACGGGTTCGCTGCTGTGCACTGGATAATGCTACAGCCCGTGTGTGAAACACGCGTCTCCCTCATCTTATTCTGCAGTTTAAGGTTAAACGAAAATGTTATGTGCCATTTCAAGACAGGAATATCCGGAATACTCCGTCTGACGGTAAAAAATCGTGCGAGAGCTATCCCATGCGCCGTCCACAAGAAATCCGGGTTACCGCTGATCTGGGTTAACGCGAGTAACTCATCCTATAGCGTAACCATGGCGACAAGGGTCTAGTCAGGTGCGTTACACGAGTTTCCTAAAACGCGCGGTCTCTCTTTTGGCACAGTAGCCTTTCCCTGTGGTCAGGCCGCGGATTTTGTCTATATCGCCTCCAGCCACTCCCGGAGCTTTAGGGCTTAAGAATCACGCAGATGTATGGCAGCTATAGGCCCTGGCTACTATGTGAAGGAATAGTATGCAGCACCGTCTGTAACTCAATTACAGACATCAGTGTTTTGTTGCAGCGAGACAAAGTTTTCAACACCACTCACACCTTCGCTCTTGTTGGCGCCATTCTCCATAGGTCATGTTAGGCTATGTAGTGGAAAGTGGAACCATAGTTTAGAGAATATATCGGACATAAGGGGTAATTATGCTATTGTTGAAGTGCACAAGGGCCACCGCAGGTCAACAAACTGACTTCTGTTTATTCCGCCCAGATGCGTCAGGGTCACCAAATAGTTGATCATTCATGGCTGCCCTCTGGAAAATATAATCAGTCACCCGAACAGTAGGCTACTTAACTTAATAGCAAGCAGGGTAATTTAAACAGTTAGAAATCCCTACCTTTAGAAACTCTGAATCCTGAGGTGCCCGCAGGTGAGGGTAGGGTAGGGAGAGGCGGAAAAGGCGGCGATGCCATCCTGTTTTGCTTTACAATACAATGAGAAATTTGTTCACAACAAGGTCAGTAAACGACAGGTCTGAACCTTGTCCTTATCCAGCTTGTGGTGACGGGACCTGACTCAGCAGCGTCACAGGCGAACTGACCAATAGGGACAAAAGCTTGGACGGATCGCGTTGCGCGCATATCAGAGCGCATTGTGCCTTGAAGGGACTTGGAGTAGTTCAAATAAAGTCCGAAGTGATTATCCAACCAACCACTGAAAACACGAAGTAGCCTTTTACCCTCTGAGCCAGTGGTTCATGTAGGCTAAAATTTGAATTTGCCTCTCAACCGGTGTACCGATAGCATGACGAGCCAGACCCACAGCCCGGGCAGCTGCCGCTAGGGTGCGTCGAGATTTCTAGGCTAGTGCAGTGTTTCTCAAACTTTTTCAGACCAAGGACCACTTAATCAATAAAAAAAACTCACGGACCACCTAGCTAAAAAAAGAGTAGACCTACTTAAATAGTTACTTACACAATAGGCTTATTCACTGAGCCACATTGCTTATTTTCTTTGCACCTTGCTTATTGTGTCAGAGGATTCATGATTTAAACTGGCATAACTTACATAGGCAGCGTTGCAGAACTGTTTGGATTTACATACAAGTTGGTTCAATATGGCAAACAACTCATCTATATTATATTTTACCACGTCTGCTTGCGGACCACCAGTGGTCCCCGGACCACACTTTGAGAAACACTGGGCTAGTGTACCGAGAGATGTGCAGTGGAATTGTGAGGAACCCAATGCGTTTTCATACAGGCTCATGCAATTGGCGTAATGTATACTTTTAAATGTATCAATGATCTCGCTTCCTAATATAAACGGTTTAAGGTAGTCCTAAAGTGCATCCATGACCGCGCTTCTTCATTTTAACGGTTTGTAGGTAGGCCTAGTCATAAAGTGGCCTGATGATCTATCACGCAGCTCAATCAATATCGCGAGCATCGCTGTAGTCTCAGCACATGAACACTAGATAAAATGAGCATAAGAATCACCTGTTGGACTATAATAATGTAAGACATAGACCACTTTATAATTAGTAACCATAAATTGGTTTGCCTTAGCCCCAAATAGATTGAGAACCTCTGCTCTATGCGATGCGAAATTAAATTATCATGTTACGCTTGAGAACAGTACCAGACAATTAAGTGCACATTTAAACAGACGAACTGGCAACAAGCAACGGCATAGTAAAAGCAGGAGCTCAGAGCTCACTTAGTCGTTAGGCAAGAGCAATGCCAAACGTGGCTGAGATTAACAGTAACCTTATTGCACCTCATACTTTCCTACCAAAATTCAGTGAAGTGTCCCACAACTGTCTTTGTTTTGATACGTTTTCATTTTTTGTGACACCAAACAGTGCCACCTCCTGTCCAATCACAGGTTTTCAAGTGGACAAATGAATAATAATAATAATAAAACTTTCATATCATGAATGACTAAAACCAACACTAATTTTCACATTCAAGGGCAATTAAATATTTACACAATGGGATAGTATGACATTTAAGGAGCAAAATATGACCCTTATTTCCCAAAACAATCCTTTAATTGAACCCTTTCTGCAACAAGATTCTCAATTTCACATTTAAAGGCTGCATCAGCGATGGCGGGGTAACGTCACTTCTGATGACGTTCAGAGAGCTCGCTACTCCCTCCCGTACAACTGAAACTCTCCTGAACGCGCATCTCGTTGGTCATTGGTTCTAACACTTTTTTTTTTTTGCCTTTGAGTGGTTGGCAACACTTGTTGTTAGCAATTAGCTTAGCAATTGTTTTTGTGTGCCTACAGAGACACGTTTTTTTTGACGGCCTGCTTATGGGGAAGGCAGCTAGCGGATCATTAGGAAAGATTAGATGAATGTGATCCATTTATGTTTGGGCTTTTTTGGGGTCTGCAATCGCTGATACAACCTTTAACGAGAGAAATAATTCCCAGCAAAATCAAAAACATTTATTCTCCCTAAATATTTTGGTGTTGGCGTCATAGGCCTCTGAATCAGAATTACACCAGGGAACAAAACACAGTCTCACCAATAGTAACCCAAGCATCTGAAGACAATAAGACTTTAGTAATCATTTTATTACACAGTTTTTAATCAACACACAAAGCCCGATGGAGCTTTCCGGTAATTAAATATACAGAGTTGTGTATGTGTGTGTGTGTTTGCGTGCGTATGTATGTATGTATGTATGTATGTATGTAAATGTGTGTTTGGAGGTGGTCCTCTGCTGGAGGGGTGGGGTTGGGGGAACAGGGGGCAGGGGCGAGGGGAGGGGGGTCAGCGCGCACCCCCACAGCCGCATGTTAGCTTCTAAAACAAAAACACCACCTAAGGCTCAAGAGCCAACCAGAGAACACAAGGACTCAACTAAAGAAGGGCTTAAATAAACTGGTCCACATCTCGCCTGTTTGTGTGTGTATGTTTGTGCATGTGTGTGCACGTGTGTGAGTGAGGGAGAGTATGTGTGTATATGTGAGGGTAAGGGGTAGGAAAAGGTTGTGGGGGAGGGGGGGAATGGAGGAGAGACAGTCATGGTTATGGCGAATGGAAAAACAAATATTTATATATTTATAGAATTCAAGTCCTTTAGAATGATCCAAAAGATCAGCGGTCTTTCCCCCATTAATGGTCTGCTATGATTTTATTTAAAAGAATTCCTTAAAGATTTTATACAAAATACAAGCCAGCATACCCCTCCACTGACCCAGATAGGAGGAAGAAATAAAAAAAAAAAGGCTAAACCAGAGGAAAGGAAACAAAGAACACCCCCCCCCCCTCCCAGCCGCAAATACAAGCGCGAGCCGTGGAAAGGATGAGAACATGAAGGTCCATTATATCGTGAACGCCCCTCCATCAATCCCTCCCCTCACCAATCCCCCAACTAACCCAACCCTGCTCCTCAGGGCACCAGGCTCCAGCAACTGCTTGTTTACTTATTTTTAAAAATCGTATTTATTTTCTTATTTTTTTTATTATTATTTACCTTTTCTTTCAGAATGACGAATGAAGAAGGAATGCTTATGAAAAAAAAAAAAAAAGGCAACGCTGCGCCAGCTAGTTCTGACTGAACCTCGGAGGGGATGGGGCTAGTCGCCGTGGCGACAAAGGTGGGAGCAAGACATGGAGCGTGCATGTTGTGGGGTGGGGTGGGGGGGTGAAGGAGGGAAAGAAGGTGGGATGAGAGATGGAAAAGGAGAGAGATGGAGTGGATAGAGAAGTACAGTGAGGGATGGGGTCACGTGGTCGGGGCGGAGAGAGTATGTACACACCATGTCTGCTGGGCAAGGTCAAAGGTCAGGGTCAAGGGGTTTAGGAGGGGAAGGGGGAGTGGCCAGGAGCAAAGCACTCCAATGGAATTTGAGACCTGTTTTTTTGTTTGCTTTTGCTTTTTTTTCTCTTAATCTTTCGAGTGTCGCCGTGGGTACGGAGACAAGAGAGGTGGCGTGGGCTGTTTGTTTGTTTGTTTGTTTTTCCCGCCGTGAATCCGAGCTCCAGAACTACATTGCATACTTTTGTGTCCATTCCCGAGCTATTCTGTTGTACCTGCAGGGGAGGAGAAGAGCCAAGTTCAGAACACTAAATACACCAGCACAGATCTGTGCTAATCAAACAAAATAACCAACCAATCCAATTAGGACTGATGTCACATTTAACATTTCTAAACCACCCAAAAGCTCCAGCTCCAGACTAAAATTACACTAACACCCAAAGAAGGAAAAGTAGTGAAGTACAAGTTTGGATAAAATTAAGTTCAGAGATGTGCTGCATCTGAAGGGGAAGCCTTGTAGGCATTTTCCACACATGTCTAATCCAGAGTTTGACCAAGGCATCTGGCAGATCATCAATATCATTACTCATCAGTCGAATCTGGCCCTGAGAGACTGCAGTTTGAATAGTGATGTCTACTGGCGACTGCAAACCTAAGAGATTGCACACACATCACACCCCAGCTTTGAAAGGTAGTAGAGTACGGAGAGCATGCCTCACGCGAGAGACATTTCTTAAAGAATTCACTCTGTACGTGTTTTCTATGTGCATATGTGTGTAGAGCAATAGCACTCATCCTCGTCTTAATGTAGCTGTGTCGTCTCTGGTAAGTAGCCTGTAGAGAGATCATGGTGACATGGTCTCATTAGATTCATGAAAACCACTGCTGCTTGCTTTGAGATGCAAGTCAAGTGTGAACTATGACATCATATGGATAAAGACCAACAGGACAATTATTAGGCATTCACTTTATGTGATGTTACCATATGCCATTTATATCCAAATACATACAGTTTAAGAAGGTAATTTCATAGGTCATTATGCTAAATCACAGAACTGATCATAACACACTGACTGCTACACTTACGGCACTACAGCCAGCTTCACCTTCAAAGGGCCACATTTTAAGTCAGTAAAACGTTGGCGAACAATAATTTTGCCATTCAGCACAAGGCAATATGGGAAAACTAGCTGGTCGCCGTAACATTACTCTACATGCTATAGAATCAGAATCAGAAAATAGGCTTCTTTACACATGTTGTGTATGCCTGTCTGAGTCTATTTGCATTACTGTGTGAGAATGTACATGTCTACGTGCATGCATGCTCACTCACTTTTCCCTGTCAGTCTTGTAGATGCGGGCGATCTCGGGTACAAGAGGATCATCTGGGTTTGGGTCACACAGCAGAGAGCAGATAGACAGAAGAACTGCGGAGGGAAGCGTGGAGTTACAACTCATGGAAGTACACATGCACACAGGATGCAGAAAATAAACACACACATACAGTACAGGGTTTCCCGCAACACTTTGCAGTCAAGGCGGCCGCCTTGGCAAAACATGCCTGCCGCCTTAACCACGTCGTCAAAAAAAAAAAAAGTAGTCCACCGTGTTACGGTCCTGGGGCCGTATTCACAAAGCCTTTTATCTTACCACTAGGAGTACTCCTAAATCGCACTAAAAGATTTTAGCTAGGAGTTTTCTCTTAAAGCAACACCAAAGAACTTTCCCTCTGTAGCACGCACGCTATTTGTTTATCCAGCACCGGCTTTGCAAATAACGATGTCCATAGACAAGGTAGAATATGTTGCACGATTTATGAAAGTACGATGTATTGCGACATCAGATGCAAGTCAAATTTGTAGTTTCTTATGTCTCATTCCATCGAACTACAGATCCGCTACCCGATCTGGCAAACTTACATAGTGCGGTTATAGTCGATAGAGGGCTGTGAAGCGAATGCAGAAGTGTCGTTCACCCTGTTACAAGTTGATGAACCACTGAAACGATTTTGGAAACATTATTTTAAGGTACAAAAAACTCTTTGGTGTTGCTTTAAAAGTTATTCACAAAGCCTTTCAGACCTACTCTTAGTAAGGAAAAATGACAACTCCTAAACTAAGAGTGAGTCTTCGTTGCTATGGATGACGTCATTACTCATGCACGAGCTTGACTGAAGTGACCACCTTGATTGGCTGATGATTGTAACGTGGGAATAATTCCAAAAACCTCCCTTACGATGATGAGTGACAGGTGACAGGTCTGAGAATGCGTGCGCTACACAAGTAGTGCGAAGGACGGAAGATGATGAATAACTGAATAAAAAGGCCTAGCCTAAATGAATAAAGACTAAGGCAAAACAAATAGCCTAGTAGCCTAATGAAACATAGGCCTACGGATTGATGCAGTATAGCCCATCTTTGCAACATTATTAAATTAATCTGTCACCATGCCTACGTTTGCAAAGAGGAGAACATTTTAATTTGATTCACAATTAAACGTTACATTTAATTTACATGTTGACAATGAGTAGTTTTGGTTGTTGTTGGTGGCGTTATTGCATCCCTTTTATGCCTACAATGCAAAATTGTTCCCTCGCGATTGGAAGCTCCTGTTGCCGCATACGCATTTCAAAACATCGCGACGTGAAATGCTGCAAAAAGCTGTTTGTGAATAGGTCTTAGTGAGTTAGGAGTCCTCTTGACTTCTTTTAAGGTGTCCAAGACTTAGGTGCTACTTTTAGGTCTAAAATGCTTCGTGAATTACTTTTAGTGAAAAAAATTAGGAGTCCTAAAGTTAGGAGTGACACGCCCATTATTTTTAGGAGTTGCTCCTAAATTCGCCACTTAGGACCTACTTTTAGCCTTAAAATTCTTTGTGAATACGGCCCCTGATTTCTTCTCCCTTTCATTCCAAACCGTGACCAACGCCAGTCTCTCTTCTCCGTAGAACGCATTAAAAACCTGCCATAAATCGAAAAATAATCAGTTTTTATAATCTTTACATAAGTGATTCCAATCAGAGCTAGTGAGCGGAGCCGCGCAAATATCCCGCTAGCTCTCAGAATCAGTCAAATCGCGAAAAGCCACAGCTCCGTTTACTTGTCAGGTGTGATGAAATGCGTTCATATTACACTTTTTATGTCAAACTTTGCAGGCCTATAGAAAGGTTTTGTGGTAGGATTGTCCAATGGTCAAGTTGTTGCTTCAATTTGTGTTTTAATTTATGCGAAGCACCGATGCTGAGTTCGTCAGTTTTGTGCACGTTTAAAATGTTTAGCCGACCGCATAATTTGTCATTTTCGTTCTATAAGTTTCACTTTTCATGTCATGAATGTAACATGCCTATGATAAGGCTTTGCCAGGGCCGGTTCTCCCTATACGCACACTACGCAAGTTGCGTAGGTCCCCGCAAGTAAATGAAGACCCCCTCCCTCGTCTCCCCTTCAGTTAGTCAAGCTAGTGACAGACAGGTATACAGTTATAGCGACAGTGTCTCATAGGCTACATTAAGAAGGTGAACATGAAACCGAATTACCATTCAGGGCATGAGAAACGGAAGAAGAAACTTCACGAGAATGAACAGCGGGAACTACAGTCGGGTAAACTTGTGTTCGTTCCATGGTTTGATGTCAGCATACAGTAGCTTATATCTCTCCAGCGCGTGTTGCTGTCCTATTAGGCCTACGGGCAGTGAATCCCGTGATCTGTCTGCGGCTTGATTGCCAGCCTTTCCCATGTCACAGTACATCGCAAAGTTGTGAAATATAATTGCATATTCCGTTTTTTAAATGCGGGCGACTGGCTACATTTATATATAACCGTGTCTTTAAATGCGTTCATAATAACGTGCAGCTGGGGATGAAACTAGCGGTTTTTCAGCAGAAACACGACCCGTCGAAACTAATTGGTGATTTCACTCGTCCAATACATTTTTAAAAGAAGTAAATGGTTTTACAATAATTTCAGTCAAGCTTTAGATGGTTTAGATTCAGCCTACAACTGAATGCAGCCTATGCCAAATGGAAAGTAGCCTAATGTATTGATTTGCTGTGCATACTGGACAACAGTGTTGAAGTCAAGTCACTATGCCTCGAGTCCGAGTCCAGGTTCGAGTCACCAGTGTTCAAGTCCGAGTCATGTCCAAGTCATTAAAAAAAAATTCCAAGTCAAGTCGAGTCCACTACTCATCCAAGTCAAGTCCGAGTCAAGTCACTATTGATCCACGTCGAGTCCAAGTCGAGTCCCTATTGATCAAGTCGAGTCCAAGTCCAGCACTAAAGTAAGCATAGCCTACATGTCGTTCCATTTTTTCCCATTGCAGATGAAATCCTTAAAAGCAAAACGGACAATCTTCTGTCTCCAAGCAGGGGTGCCATCACTTGTGTGAAAGTAGTATTGCCAATTTCTTGCCAAACCCAATGTGTTGTATTTATTATATCGGAGAGAATACCATACCATAGCCATACCATAGCCTATAGGCCTACTCATAATAAATTAGCAATCCACATACCAATCACACAGGCCATTAAGTCACATAATGCTGTTACTGACTGCTGACAATTGTATAGTGTTGTAGAAGTTCATACTTCACAAGAGCTAGATGGACGTTTTGTAAGAGGTAGTGTGGATCATAAAAGGGCCTCCCCCGGGCATTTTTAAAAAATTCTGGCTGTTAAATAGCCTACACAATTTTAGCGCAGTTTGGGAGGGACATAAACAGAGCAGGGCCCGTCTTGGTAGCTTCTTTCTGACTCCCGTGACGTGAACACTGGCTACCTGCAACTGCATAATGTTATCACTTCACTGACACTATGGAGACATATTTCACGTCAACAATAGAGATGAAAACTAGCTTTCGGTTAACGGAGATGCAGATCATCTGCCTAATTAATTTCTTTGCGCAACAGGCCACATTCTACGTTCATTTCCGCGAGATGAGTGAAATAAATGTTTTTTTAAGCTGCCATCACCATAGGCTAGCCTACTATTTGCTACGATATTCACCTGTTAGAAATAGAACAAGTTGCTATTTCCTTTTTTTCGTGCAGTGGATTAGGCTATCAAATCGCTCGTTTGAACAGTAATTCGTGGTTTTAAATATAGTTGTTTCTGGCCTACCCACGAGAGGTTCAGTTTGTCAGTTTCACTTGCGCAGACACGTAGGCCTACATTGACACTTTACATGGACACTCTACTAGGCAATTTAATGTTATGCTTCTATATTTTATGACACCAAAATTAAGAAGTATGCTATATCTTGATCGGGAAAACTTTTAGCTTATTTTTCTTTCATCCGATAATAGCCTGCTGCAAATTAACAGACAAAAGCACGCCAGGGCACGCCCCAAATTAAAATGAATGAATGGAACTTCGCTTCTCGCGTCAGTCAGGAAAAACACTGTTCACCAAGTCACGATGATCAGCTATCCAGCAGCAGTGTGTGATGTTTAGCCTAGGCTGAGTGTAATCTAATCTTAGGTAATGTCATGTATGAGAACTAATATTGCCTGGCAATACTACATTGAAATAGCGGCGGCCATGTCTCCAGGCATTTTGGTGTTAAAGTTAACGTTAGTTTGCTTTGCATGTGAACATGATGTGACTTGCGATGTACTATGACACGAAGCAGTAGCCTAACATTCCCTTGAACTAAAATTAGTATTACAAATAATTTAGATATTAAAACCATATAGCAAATTATAGCCTAATGACATACTACAATTATAGCCTTATGATATATTACAAAAAAAGTCGAGTCCTCGACGAGTCATCGCGAGTGCAAATGCACGAGTCCGAGTCCAAGTTCGAGTCATTTAGTGCTCAAGTCCAAGTCAAGTCACGAGTCTCTAAATTTAGCTAATGACTCGGACTCGAGTACTACAACACTGCTGGACAATAGATGCACAACGTAAATTAGGCCTACATGAAGTATTAAAATGATTATTTAAAATAGTCTATGTATGAAAAAATATTGAAGGGAATCAGGGGGAGCCAGCTCAGTAGCCTATCCTATGTCTTTGGCAAGTATAGCCTACTGACACAGGTGAAGAACAGTCAGCCTCAGCCAGTAGGCTACAAGCAACCAGACCCTTTAAAAAAAAAAAACTAAAAAAAAAAACTACATTAGCTTACTTCAAGTGTCAAACTGCAGATTTCTGAGTATTAAAACTGCAGTTTTGGAGGAAATATTTTGCAGGAAATGTATTTTGGACACAACAAAATGGCATTGTACTGCATATAGTACTGTATTTTACTGCAGAAATGCAGTATTTTGGACATGAAAATACTAGGCTGTCAGATGTGACTGTCAAAAAAATGGTTACAATTCGGCCCTCAGAGTTCAGGTTGGAGGGTCCCGTAGCAGGATTTTGCTTAGGGCCCCATGGAGGTCTGAACCGGCACTGTCCAAACCACACTGTTACAAACAACACTGTGTGAAACAAACACTATCATGGAATTTGGACATCACAATAAATGAGGATACCCATAAATAATCTACACTGATAAGAGGTTTAATTGACATACATTACTTTTGTATGTGTAGGCTATCATCTAGAAACTACAACAGAGCCTTTCTTAGCAGCCCATCGGTGGTTCTCAAAGCTCTCAAAGTTCCACAATCCCCCCCCCCCCCCCTCCCGGTCGGACGGCAACAGATACCAGACAAACGCACCCCCCCCCCCCCCCCCCCCTCCGTCGGACAACCTACCACCTTGACTAACACATTTCCTGCGGGAAACCCTGCAGTATATAGTAGAGATGGTGTGAGCCAGCAGAGATGGAGAAAACTGATGTGAACACCGCCACATATAGCAAATGCACACACATACGCACGCACGCACACACACACACACACACACACTAAGACTAGACTAGCTGAACTTTAACATAATTTTTTTTTACAAAACCCACACCAAAATGCTTACTGCACAAGGGCGGTGGTCACCCAGACATGCTTTTTTCACCCCACCAAAACAAAGTAGTGATTTAAAAACATGCCAGGTGGAAATTGACTGTGTACATGTTGCTATGACACGTTATATTTAACTAAAGAGCTAGTTAACTAAAAAAAAAAACTACAAATAGATGTTTTTTCCAAAAAGTTTTTTTTTTTTTTGATTTTACTTTGACCACCTTGCACTTTTAGAAGCCTCACTTTTTTCTGCTTGTGCCTTGCTCATCTAAACATGAGCCGTGTTGCAACCAGGGCTAAAAATTTACGGTGTCTCGTCCCGGGGAGCAATTTTTATGGTCCCGGAACACAATAGAAAGATGTCTGGGACAACTCTGGGACAGCAGAAAAAATACAACAGGTTTTGACCTGCCATAATGAACAGCTGGTGTTTGGCCAGCTAGATGGCTAGGCCACTAAACCATGTTTAGCTCTTTGTGTCTCTACAAATGTAATTTTTGGTGTGCTTGTGTTTCTTTAAAAATCCGCCACCTTGGTTTGTATTATTATTAATATTAAGTGACACACATGTAAGAGGGTGAAAATAGGGCAGGGGCGTCACTTTCTGATTGCCATCAAAGTTAACGAACTAGGTTAACCGTACCTAACTAGCAAGCAGGCTGGGATAATGACATTTGTTCTCATGACACTGTTACTGACAGTGTAAGGTTACGTGGTGTAAAAAAACCACACAAAAAAAACAAGATGACAGGCTAGTCCTGTCTCTGACTAAAACATGTTGACAGACGAAACGTCACCAAAGCCATGAATTTACATGTCTAGAACGTACCTCATATATTGCGAATAAACTTGGAATACTCCACATACTTTCAAAATAACAGACAATAGGTAAAGTCTAGCACAACCTCAAAAAAAATGATGGAAAATGAGAGCACAACCTCTGGAAATGATTGCTGTGCAGAAGAGACAACAGATGAGAGATTATATGTTCATCAAATGGTCTAAATCAGTGTTCAGAACTTACATGGTGAACCAGAATGAGTCAATGAAGTGATGCAAGTTACTGAAACAAAATTATTATGCTATGTTTATTATGAACAATGAAAAAAATAAGAACTTAAATTTGGAACATTGGTGGCTAAGTACAGGGACAATACCAAGTACAATTCGGGACAGCTGAGGGACACAAGAGTCAAAAAAGTTAATTTTGAGCCCTGATTCTAACGGTCAGTAGCATCGTTGTACAGGGAGACTACTGAATTTGAGCGACTGGAGCTGAAAAAAAAAAGTGTGTCGGTGTGATTGGGCGCCCAATGCAGGGGATTTTCTATTCATCAATAGAGGGCTAATCAATCAGATCAATGGGGATCAATCAGATACAAAGCTGTTCAATGAGGAATCACACACTTGGAGCATTAGGTAGAACACAAGATAATATTTCAAAATATTTCACTAACACAGTGGTTCTCAAACATTTTCCATCATTCCCCACTTTGGAATTTGGGGAATTTTCAAGCCCCACCTGACCCAAATCAGATGCAGATTGCACCGATTGCAATTTTTTGGGCAAATTCCGATTTTTAATAGCATTTGACCTGCCGATACCAATTTTAGCCGATTCCGATTTCATTTCTTTTAATATACACTGCTCAAAAAAATAAAGGGAACACTTGGTCATAGGAGTATAGCATCAAGTCAGTCACACTTGTGGGATATTGATCTGGCCAGTTATGCAACAGAGGTGGTTGTGAATCAGGTTCACCTGCTTTGATGTCAACGAAATTTACTACAGGTGTACTAGAGGGCCAACTATGAGACGACCCCCAAAACAGGAATGGTTTTTACAAGTGGTGGCAACTGGTAATTTTTCCATCTTTATCCTTCTTGACTGATTTTTCACTAGTGTTGCATTTGGATAGTGTCAGTGTTACTACTGGTAGCATAAGCCAGTATCTGGAGCCTACAGAGGTTGCACAGGTAGTCCAACTCCTCCAGAATGGCACGCCAATATGTTCCATTGGCAGAAAGATTGCTGTCTCCCAGCGTAGTCTCAAGAGCATGGAAGAGATTCCAGGAGACAGGCAGTTGCTCTAGGAGAGCAGGGCAGGGTGGTAGAAGGTCCTTAACCCAGTAGCAGGACCAGTATCTGCTCCTTTATGCAAGGAGGAACAGTAGGAGCCCTGCTAGAGCCCTACAGAATGACCTCCAGCAGGTCACTGGTGTGAATGTCTCTGGCCACACTGTCAGAAACAGACTTCATGAAGGTGGCCTGAGGGCCCGATGGCCTCTAGAGGGACCTGTGCTCACTGCCCAGCACCGTGGAGCTCATTGGACATTTGCCATAGAATACAAAATTGGCAGGTCTGCCACTAGCGCCCTGTGCTTTTCACAGATGATAGCAGGTTCACCCTGAGCACATGTGACAGACATGAAAGGGTCTGGAGATGTCGTGGAGAACATGATGCTGCCTGCAACATCATTCAGCATGACCGGATTGGTGGTTGCTCAGTGATGGTCTGGGGAGGCATACCCTTGGAGGGATGCACAGACCTCTGTGGGCAGGACAACGGCACCCTCACTGCTCTTAGGTATCGGGATGAAATATTCTGACCCTGTACTGGTACAGTGGGCCTTGGGTTTCTCCTGGTGCACAACGATGGCCACATGTGGCAAGATTGTGCAGGCAATTCCTGGAGGATAAATGAATTCATACCATTGACTGTCCCCCACACTTCCCTGACTTAAATGCAATAGAACACCTCTCGGACATTATGTTTTGGTCCATTCAACACCCTCCTTTCATTTCGTAACACATTAACCAGTCCATATCAGCATAGATATCCAGCATGATGTATCTCATGTGTTATCAAAGTGTTCCTTTAATTTTTTTGAGCAGTGAAGAAATGTAATCAACTTATCAATAATGGAATGGCTGTTAAAAAAATGGAACCAGTGAGTAGACAGATTCTTCTTCAAGTTTAACTTCAGCTGCAGTATCAAACTATAATGCTTCCCAGTGTGGGACATTCAAATGCACTGTTATGGAACACCCATTTTTTTCCTTCTAACATCCAATATCCAACTAAAAATACAAAAAACATTTTCATGATACATTTGAACATGTTACCATGGAACATTTTCATATGCATTGATGCATTTATGGGAGGGCGAGAGAGTGGGAGTAGGCTATCACGTAAACACAGGGGAGAAGTCCAAATAGCGATCGATTAGGTGCTCCACATATGAAAACAGCGCACAAAAGCAACTTTTTGTCTGGCTTTCTAATAGGCTATCGTATGTTCACTTTCACGACATCCACTTCCCCATCTGCTAGACTATGGTATTAAGGCATAGCCCTAGTCTACGTGCAGTAAATAGTTTGAATATTTTGAATATTAAGTGGAGCAGAACTACTAGGGCTACTGTATGTCGCTGCTTGTTGACATCTTATCATGTAGCCTATGATCGCTAAATTTTGATTCTTTTTAATGTCGCAATCGGTTATCTCTGTTCAGCTGCGCTTGTGGTTCAGGTGTGGGCACGCAATTAGCGGCAGGGAACGATGTTTACGTAGCCTAATGAAGTGACAGGTTAGTAAATTCCACACAATATGGCAAAGCACAGCATTCGCTGCATAGAAAAACTCAGTAGACAATTAGCGCTTTCTTTGTGCATCCAGCCCATAGTGTTGGCCTTTGCTAGCTTCTTCAAACTTTGCAAACTCTGCTGGGTGTTACAAGTGCGGCGACCGGCATAAAATCGGCATGTCGCAGATTGACTGGCCGGTCATGGCCGATCACGGGAAAATCGGCCAATTCCGGTCACCAGCCGATCAATCGGTGCATCTCTACCAATCACCCCAGCAAAATGGTAACATTCAAATATGTTTTGGCATTTTGATTCCACGTTTGATTTCCCATTTCCACTGGATAAGATGTTATTTTAATTCTTATATCGGTCTGTTTTTTTGACTCCTATGTTTGTGTATGGCTATTTTGTTTTGAATATGTGATCTTCCTTGTCAAAAAAGACGGGCATTATTAAAGATGAAAAAACAAAAACAAATTTACTCCTGTTCATCGCCCCCCCTTGTCAAGTCTCTATTCCCCACTTGTGGGGCCCACCCCACACGAACCACTACACTAACAGAATGAGGCAGAGGACAAGATACTCCTCCAGACAACCTCAGTGCACCCATTTAACAGCCGAAAGACCGCTAAGAAATGCCACCAAAAAATGGCAACAAAAACTGTTGGCATCACAACAAAAAAGCTCTATAATTCTGGAAACCATGTTAGTCCAGACAAGGTTACCCAAGTTCAAGTTTACTTATATTACACACCATCATGTGTAATATAACACACAATGGTAATTCAATGTGCTTTACATTTCATACACAGGAAGACACTAGATCAGTCAATGATGACAATAAGAAATAAGAACAAGCAAGCAGTAGAACTCTAAATCTAACTGGAAGTGCAAAGACCAGAGGCCTGTCATGTCATGTGTAGCCTCCCTGATAATTATGGCTTTAATGTACCCTGGAAATCCAGAGTCCTCGCGAGAGCACAATGGAATTGTCTCTGCGAGACACTGGTAATGAGCAATGATGCACATTACTTTTACCCCTTGCATTCCGGGAAACCAGCTGAACTGATGAAGACAGCGCTGCAACGTTGGAGGCCAGTAAATATTGGTTGTAGTGTTATCCGATTGCGTCGAAAACTGGAATCGTTCAGAGTAAACATCGGTCTGGTGTTATCCAATTGCGTGCAGTGAGATTTTCAAATGCATGCTTGTTGCCGCCCCTCGAGTTGGGCCATTACATTGTTCGTGGCCAGACCCTTAATCTTTCTAGATTACCAGGGTCTGGATTTTCCAGGCTAGCTTTAATGTGGAATTACACATGGATTTTTTGTGTGTGTTTTTGACAAGTTGTGGTCTGAAGTGCACTAGACTCCAAGCAGGTATCGGGCTTTAATCTTCCTTCTCTTTTTTGGCGTTGTATTCTTTATGCCTTTAATTCCAAACAGTGAGGAGAGTGACCGGAAGCAAGTGGGGTGGAATCAGGAAATGACCCAGATCAGACCCGAACACAGGTCCCCATTGGCACGTGGACCGGAATGTGGTATGGGCTCTGTAGCCAGTTCCACCACAGCGCCTCCCTAATCCCGCCCACCCCCGAACAGAACTCCCTCAGTCTTGTATTTATTCAACTGTAAAGAAATTCTGTTGCATCGAGCCATTCACTTTGTCAAGGCCCAGACACAATGACTCAATGGGACCAAAGTCATTTGGTCAGAGAGCAAGGTAGATTGGGGTGGCATCTGCATAGCTATGACAAGCAACCTTGTACTGTTGAAAGATTTGGCAAAGAGGAAGCATGTATAGGTTACAAAAGAGGCCCAAGAATGGTGGGGCCTCTTAAGACATGGTGGTTTTCTCTGATACATAAGTGCAGACAGAAAAAAAGTATTCCACAACTTCTAAGTAGGTCTTCAACGATATACAAAAGCTGCACTAAGAAGTAACTGTCTAAGGACAGTTATTTTCCCTGAGTCTGTATTAAGGTGAATGTCATTGAAGACCTTAACTAGGCAAGTTTCAGTACTATGATGTTGATGAAAGCCTGATTGGAGGTGGTCATAGAAGCCATTTATTTTTAAATAGTTATTTATTTGGTTAAAAACTACTTTTTCAATAAGCCTGCCTATAAAGGTAAAGTTTGAAATAGGCCTATATAGCTGTTAAGTATAGATGAGTACAGTCTTAAATGCTGCCGGGAAAATGCCTGAGATAAGAGAACCAGTGGCAATTTCCAAAAGGTCAGATATCAAACAGTTGAAAACATCTTTAAAGAAGCTTGTTTGGCCATCAATAGCAATAAAATTCAGACAAGGACTTTACATTGTGTCTGTATAGCGAAGTAGATATTTTTATGGCACTGCATGACATTGTGGAGCTAATGCATTGCTTACTCTAATATCTTCATTTTTGGGGTTGAAAAAATAAGCAAACTCATTTTCCAGATAAACTCTTCACCTAACTACAGAGAGTGTAGCTTCTTTCATAAGGTAGGAACAAATGTACAAATGCCATATTGACGCCACATAAATCCTACTAGGAAGCATAGATGTTTGTGTGTGTGTGTGTGTGAAAAACAAATGGTGCATTTGACCAAGGCCTGAATATGCCCAAGTACGAAACCATGTGCTGATCCTGCACACTCCACATTCTTCACCTCAACCAGAAATACATGTTTCTGCCACGATGCCTCCTGCGTCTTCAATGGGTATGAGTGCAAGAGTAAGTATGTATGCATGCATGCACTGGTCATGCAGGAGAGCCTGTGTGCCTTGCCTCTGGAGTGTGTGTGTGTGTGTGTGTGTGTGTGTGTGTGTGTGTGTGTTACCTTTGGAGATGGTGAGGGCGGGGGACCACTGTGACCTCAGAATGTCGAGACAGATGCTTCCGTTGCTGTTGATATTCGGGTGGTAGATTCTTGTGGTGAACGCAACCTGCCGGCGTATCAGAGCGAACAACAACATGTGGTTAAAAAAGAAAGAAAAAAGGCAAAAAAGAAGCAAAGTGAGTCGGGGGAAACATCAAAACCTGCTGAGAGAAAGCGTACAGACTACTTCACACAACTCTGCAAATATCAATGTTATGACATTCATAACACTAATGGTAAGCTGTCCTGTTACATAATACAATATGCAAATGAAAATTTGAGTTGAAGATTTGCCAGCAAAAGGTCATACACAAAGCAGTCATTCATGCCTTAAAACTATTTCATCCCACTGTATCAGACTTAAGGCCTTGAATGAGTGAGAAGACTGCACTCATGTGCACTGTCTTCAACAACACTACAGAATAGCTTAGACATCTCAAGTAACAGCAGCTACACACACATGCTCATACTCTGAAAAATCTAAACTGTGGTACAGCAACACCTGGGGACAGAAGGAAGAACAACACAATACAGGAAATGGAACTACAGCATCACCACTTTTGTACTGCAAAAAAAAAAAAACATCCTGAAACAAGAGCACCTTGCTCCATCCAACAGAAGTAAAATTCATTAGTCATAATTTGAAAAAATACAAAATAAAACAATAAAATAAATAATCATATTTTGCTATTCTGAAACTCCCCAACAGCTTGGTGTGCTACAATGGCTGCTGTGTGTTGTGTTGAGTCTTGTGTAAAGTTGAGTTTCGTGCTAAAATGTGATTTAGGTTGCATAATGTACAGTGAGCACAAGACAACTCAATGCCATTACTTAACAAAAATGAATGATTGACTGGCTGCACCCTACACAGCCTCAACTCTTAAAGGTCAGGGATTTTACACGATTTCAAGCCTATGAAATGTGTTACTTTCAACAAGCATCTCCTCACAACCACTAGCTGCCCATTCCATGAGTACACTGTAAAAAAAATAAATAAAAAAGTCTCTGTAGCCAGTCCAGGCTCCGAAAACTGAAAACAAAGTGGGGGCAGCCTGCCCCCAAAACAAAACAAAAACTCTGCATTGAATTTCTCTGGGGATACTGAAGGTAGGGGTGAGATACCTCTCTGGCTATTTTTGTTTGGTCCTTGGTTAATGAAATGTGTTTTTCTGCACAAAAGCGGCTAATAAATTTAAACACAAACAAACGCTACTTCCTGCAAAATCTCTGACTGCACCTTTAACAGAACTCAGCCATCACTCACCCTACTCCCAAGATCAGCACAGAGACTACACCTCCCAGAATGCACTCCCCCCTACTAGGCTAAGATTTAAGTCCCTTTCCAAAAGTTCCACAAAACTACAGTGCCGTGGCAGCTGTCTAGACTCCATTACCCAGAGTACCCAATGCCTCACCTTTGGCGGTTTGAAGGGGTAGTCTGTGGGGAAGTGAATAGTGAGGAAAAACACTCCACCCTGGTAAGGACTGTCATTCTGTTTAGAACAGAAACACATAGTTATTTCTAAACACAACAACAACAACAAACAAGTTTGGCTCTATGCACATGAATATGTAAGATAGAGGTACTTACAGGTCCCATTATTGTCGCCTGCCAATGAAACACTGGGGAGAAAAATAATGTCATTAGATGAGACGGTCTGAGGTTCAACAGAAATGAGATTAAGTCCCTTTCCTTTATAAATCACCTCAACCATGCAAAAACACTAATACTGGCCTACAAAACCTTATTAAGCACACTTGAATAGTCTAAAACATATTTTTATGTTCATGTTAGTGTCACTCCCATGTCCTCTCAAAGAACTCCGTTTTAAAATAAATAAAAAAGAGAACACTTCACACCTCTGTAGAATACAGATTTCCAGGAAGGAACTGCCTGAAATGTTAACAGCTAAATGTTTTACTGCTACCGTCATTGCTTTTATACTAGCGGGACGGAACCTGTGTGTTCACCTGACACAAACACACACACAAACACACACCTTTCAGGTTTCAGTGGGTCACTATGTGATTTAGACACAAACCTGGGTAAGCTAAGGCAGTGGTAAACTCAAAACAAAACAACCATATGTGCAGCCCTTCATTCTCCTATAAAGTCATGGGGCTAGGCTTCTTGGAGGTTCACCACTAACCTTCAGCCAACTTACCCAGGTTTGGCACTAAACCACCTACTTAGAAAATACCCCCAGGTGCTTAGAAGGAAGTAACATTTCCTTGTACGGCTCAGGTATTGTGATGTTGCAGGTCGCTATGCCACCAACACCCCACCATTTTTGGCAGCAGGGGCCCCTCTGTCACAATGATAACTGTGTGTATCGCCATGGCGACAGTCAGGGGGGGTTGGGAGGGGGGGCTCTGAACATTCTTTTACAGCTCCCGCCCTGGTGTTGCACAGCAACAGATGAAACCGGAAGACAAAAGGAACAGGGCTTGATGATTCAGATTATCAATTATTTGTAAGACCTATGTCTAATGATAAATCATTTAGCCTAGGCCCTAAAATCAGCCCTAAATGCTGTTGTGATGCTAATGCAAATGAAATGCTCCTAGTTCTCAAACATGTTTGCAATGCAAATAAACAGAGCGAAATAAACAAAACATCTATAAATAGCTATGAAAATGTCTAAAATACCACCAATATTTACACCACTTACTGCCAACACCAAAACACAAAATATATCAAAAGCAGAGACAGAAAAAACATGTGAAACGCATACCTCCACACACACACACTATAGAAGGCTCCTGTATTAACACCAAATAGTAAATGTTTTTGCATCATGTTCATCCTGTAGGCCTAGACATAAAACTTGCCCTAAAATGAACTTTCAAGGCACAAAGGTATGTTTAACTTGTACAGAAAGCATCTATGAAAAACGTTCAGTGGGCAAACCTTTGGGGTTTAATGGATATTATTGTCTGCTTCAGCCTAGTCCTTCATCAATTATTTTTCCCAGGTTGGAAAAAGTATAATAGTGGGTTTCACCAAAGAAATGTATCCGAAATTATGAAAAACATTCTACCACTGTAGCAATAAGCTGTTATCCTTTGACGTGGGCGTGATATTTATTTGCATGTTTTAACCTCTAAAAGCATCTTACACAGCCATGCTTACACATCCATCGCTTTCAGGATTTAAACAAGCTCTTAACCTGAGTAACCATGTACTTAATAGATGAAATTTAGTGCTTACATCTAAAATGTATTATAGCTGCAGATCATGTACAGTAATTTAACTCAAGGAATTGTTGACATGGTGAATTCTGCCCATCCTGAATGTAATACGCATGCAAAGCATTTTAAGAGTGAAACTAACAATGCTCACAACAAACCCTGCCTTACCACTATCTGGTGAACCACATGAAATACTGGACCTGAGTGCCTTCAGTGGGTGGTCAAGTCAATCATTCTAACAGGCCATTTTAAGTTTTGCAATATTAAAGTAAATTCTGTAAGCTCATATGCCCAACACTGCAGGGCAGGTGGATAGTCAAATACTCCTGATGCATCTGTCTGATTCAACAAATTAACTGCTCTGAAATATAAAAAATATAAAATATAAGAGTGATCCATTTCTGACCGCTTAAAAAGCCCTTCTAAACCAATCTCAAGTTTTGTCTGACATGGTGACAGAGGGAATACATGAGATCTCATTTGGACAGAGGGAATGTTTTGGATTAACAGTTTGGTTTGATTGATATGCAAATTGATTGACAGCCATGGTTGACTGACACCTACTGTCATCTCCTACTGGTCCGGCTGAGCATTGAGCGGGAGGATCACGAGCCAAGTCATTCAACTCCTGTAAGCACAAGACAGTATTAGACACACGCACAAACAGAAGAAAACAGAAGAACACGAAAACATGTTTAACACTAATCAAAACCATTAAGCATGCTTTCAAAATCCCAAATGGAGGAAATTATAAATTACTTGTATCCAAAACACAGCCCAAGAATGTGGTGGAATCCAGATTAATTTCACACATCAGATTGTGCCTTCACTACACCATTTCAGATCTCCCTAGTGTAAAGCGTGTTGGGTGCCTTAAGAAGTGATATACAAATGCAATGTAGTAATCTGACATAAGGATAGCCAAACCCTGAGATTACCCTAACCCTCTCCAATGAGAGACAACCGAATACATATTGCCTCACTCACGACATGGAGGGATGTGACAACACTAACCTTTACCTTATGTTTCCACTGACAGTCCATGTGGAGCTATTCAGTTGTAAACAGGCCTGAACTGATCCAACATGTCGTTTGGGGATCTCGGTTCTCCTAACAGACTATCGAATACATGATGAAGCAAATACTCCTAATTGTTACATGCATGCTTTGCAACAACTTCAGTATTTCGTTGATCAAATTACGATTTAGCTAAGAATGCTAACAAGCATGTTAATCAGCTCTTCGTTACAGAAGTGAAAGGCAAACGTTACGCAGTCTTGGGTGGATAACTACATATATAGATAGCCAAAACAAGTGTCCAGTTATTTTATTGCACGATCTGAGTATCCTCAGATGGAGACCAACAAGTCACCCAACTGCATAGCGTAAAATGGTTGTAAGCTCGCTCTGTCTACTTTTTAACGGTTGCGTGCTGTGATATAAGTTCAGACTAACGTCATAGACGTGTGCTCAGTTAGCTAAAGATTGCTAGTCAGGTCTATGCCCGGCTATGTTGTCTCAAGTGTTTGTGCTGCTGAAAATCAAAACGCTGAGAAAATACTCGACACGTTCTTGTATTAGCACTAGGGTTGGAGTAATAACTGGCAACAACGTCAATTGCATCACTGATTTAGAGGGGTTTTCGGCTTGGACGCTAACATTAGCGAACGACACACGTTACTTAGCCAACAAGCTATCGTTAGGGCCCTTAGTGGCTAACATAAAGCAGCTATCGTTATCGAGAAACATCTCATTACGAACTTACTACATAGTTAGCTCAATTTAACACCACGCTAGCATGTAAATATCAAGGACTGACATTAACCTGCTAAACATTTAGCTAGTTAGCGCCATCCAAGTTCAACGCATAGCTGTTTGCGAGCTTGTTCAGTAGCGTTAGCAAACTATCGCTATCCTATCTGTCGATAGACAACAGCCGTTTGGCATCAATGGTATAACGTTATAACGTTAACATCTAGTATAATGAATTCTATATAGCTGTTTTCGGTAAATAAATGTAATCACATAACATAGAAACAGACGGGAGATTAAATAGATGCTTTGCTGAGCTATATTAGGTTCAAAAGATAGCGGGCCCAAAATGCTGGCCAGAAAGCATCAAACTGTCTGCAGCTAGCTAAACTTAACATTAGCGCTCCGAAGCGCAATGCTACACTGTCATCCTACCACAGCAGTCTCCCGGGTTACAACGGTAAAGACGATGGATTTGAGGAGAGGGCGTTTGTTGTTGTTTAAAATGTCGAAAAGACATGTTGAGGAGCTCAGTGCTAATATCCCGATCGAAATTTCAAGTGCGAAAGAGCAGGCCGACGACGGCACTCGCTGACTTCCTTCTTACCTTGTGAATTCTTTTCAGAGCCATTGTTGTGCTTGTGCTGCTGTCACCGAAAACGTGTTATAGTCGGTTAAAATGGCGGCTGTTCTCTATATCTGGAGACCAGTACTCACAAATGTGTCACAATCAATACCTTGGGCTAACACACGATTTAACGCTATCTGTCCGGCGAAACCGGTCAATGTAATTTTGAGGCGAAACTGAAAGGTAGTACGGGTAGAACCGCGATCCTTCCTCCTGCAGCAGCGGCTACCAGATCACTCACTCTGCACTGGTCTAATGAGAGCCTTCCGCCGACATGCGCATCAGCTTGCGTGATTGCGCGCCGACTTCTACTGCTATCCAGCGCCATAGATTACAATGCAACCGATACTGCATAAGCGCCACAATGGACGATGTACGGTTATTGGTAATGTGCTCTGAGCCAAAATGGCTACGTCCTAAGATATGTGTTCCATTTGCACTGCTCGGTGTCAATAATCGTCATTTAGCAGTGTTTAATGTTGAGTTGTGTAAAATAATTTTCGATAAATAATACTGAATCTTATAACACATTTATTTGTGGCGAAGGGGCACAGCAGATGCTTTAATTTGAGGCTATCTTGTCGAGCACCGACACAAGCCATTACATGGAATTCATCTGGAAGAGAGGAAGTTTAATAAGCGCGGAGGGATATGCGTCGAATTACGGATTTTATCGCGATGTTTGGTGAGATTTCATATTTGCTCTATCTAAAAAGTCGTCATTCCCGTCCCCTGAACTAGAGCACACAACTTGAACGCAAAACCCATCATATTGTAACCATAGACTGTATAAAGATTTTAACATGATTGTCAAGTGTGTGATTAGCGACAAGTGTAGGACGGTGTTAGGCTGTCTTAGCTTCCAGGCTATGATGATATTGGATCAAAGAAGATGTAGCCTATTATAGGCCTAGGTTATGATTTAGTAATAGGCCTATACAACACTCACACGCACACACACATTTATTTATTTATGTATTTGTTTTTATTTTTTATTTATATTGCTTTTAAATGTTTACCATAGTATAGCCTAGGCCTATAGGGCTATGGCTTATTGTCTGGATGGGTTGGCAAGTTCAACATTAATTTCTGGCACAAGGGGTGAACAAGATTTTCCCAAAACAATTCCCCAACAATTGCAGCAAATTTCAATAAGCTTCATAAGCATGCATCTGTTTTCAGCTATAGCCTATACCTGTGGGCTTACTTAAGTGCATTCCATCACATTCCCTGTGTGCATGTGTGTACACACACACACAGACACACACACACACACACACACACACACACACACACACACATTCAATAATTTACATTCTTCCGTGTCTCTTTTACCATACCATGCATGCTGTCTGCTACAGACTTATCGTTTTTTTTAAAAAACGGAACATGATGACGGCCATTTCCAAACGCCCTTTCTATGAGATTGAACTGAAGTTTAGTTTAACCATGTAGCCTTGACTCGTTTAATTCTGGAGTGATAATAAAGCTGTCACATTGTGCCTCTTCTTGGGCTGATCTGATTTAAAGCCAGGTTGACTCATTCCTGTTGCACCGTTAATCTAGCATTCGCTGACAGGCATCGAGAGCATCCCACGACCATCACCATCCGAGCTGCTGGTTTTAGATGGATGGAGCGCGCGCACATTCCCAGGGAAACCCCAACAGCCCGTGTCGTGTCTCCACCGGATGGCGGTATGAGGCTGCCCTGTCAGCGTGTGCGTGGGAGTTCCTGCCTTCGCCATGTCAGGGTGGTGCAGGCAACGCTAGAAGGAAACCCTGAAGTAAGCGGAACACCCCCCCCCCTCCCCCCACCACCCCCACCACCCATCCGTTTCCCCCTCCGTTAAACGACCACCCTCCACCACCACCACACACACAGGCAGTCCTGCAGACAACAGCATCCCGGCGTCAACAAACTCTCTCCGGGTAAACTGCGGCAGACGTTCCCCCATCAAAGCCCCGTCAGTGGAACGCGGAGACGCACCAAGTGATGCTGCAGCCAACGCAGCCGTCGCCCCTGCGAAGACAGAGCTCTATCCCGGGACGGAGACACACACTCGCCTTGTAGTCAGCAACTGCCCATGAAGATGTCCAACACCGACATAGGGCTCAACCCGACCGACCGGGCGATCAAATGTAGGTGCATCGTGTCTGTGGCTCACCTCGCTGGCTTGGCTTCAGAATCATTTGCGCTTTCCCCACCACTTCAAAATACAGTGTATCTCCATTCTATGTCATTCGAGGGGGTTGTCTCATGGTAGGCTAATTGTGTTCTCTGATAACATAGCAAGATCGCGAGATCACATTTATTTGCCATTTTAGCCAGATGGGCATGCCAGGCTACACAAAACCTTAGTTTGAAATCCTTTATTTCAGCTTCCACGTTAGACCTATGTTTTGTACCATATATTATTGTTTAACGGGAACTGAATTGGGACAGATGCGCGTGTCATAGAGCTTGAGTATCGGAGGGATCGCCGCGTGATGCTGAGTTGCTACGGGCTCGTTGGGATGTCTCCGCGCGGCCACTGCGCGAGACCTGGTGGTGATGCAGCAGCATCTCTCGAGCGCATCGCGCGAGCTGTGCATGCGCCTGCTGGTGAATACGTGCACTGTTACAGAATCCCAGAAAGGGGGAGAGAGAGAGAGAGAGAGAGAGGAGAGAGAGAGAGAGAGGGAGAGATTAGCATCTCGTTCCAATGAAATAGGCTATTTTTTGGCAGTTTGACCATGACAGCGAAAGGACGACTTAAAGGTAGAGAGTCATATCATTTCTAATATTTGTATGATTGTTTTCTTAATGCCGTGTACGTAGGCAACCAGAGCCGATTGCAAATATAACTTGTCTCTATATGCATCGATTTTAGACCTAAATAATATTATGCACGAGATGAAACAAAACGGTGCTTGACCATGCACACGGAGTAACGGAGAGGATGCTGTGTGATGTTGCATGATAATAAGCACTCTAATGATGGTGACATTGGAAGCTTACCACTGAAAATATCAGAAAGGTTGGCCTAAGTGTTGGGTGTCAGGCTATTGAAGAATATTACATTTCTATCAGTGTATTGTCACGTTTCGAGAAACGCCGACAAGTGACGATCTGGCATTGGCACCCTATACTACAGCCATTCTTAATTGGCCAGATGAATGTTTTGGTGTGACCTGCGTAAACTCCAATGACATCCGTACCAAAGCAAAGCGAAAAAGCCTCCGATTAATAGGGGTGTTGTGATGAGCAATGAAAATCTCATTTTAGAGACTAGTTTGTGTAGGTCTGAATTACGCCTGCGGAAGAAGTGCGCATCTGCGCGAATCAGACGCCAAGTCGCGCACTTCCAGGCGGAGCGCGTGTGTCTCCGGAATCTTGTCCGCCTCACAGATAACCAAAGACAAAATGGAGTTTGGAAATGCCCGCTTGCGTATCAGCATATTGCACTGTTGGCTGCGAGGCGCCAAAGAGAGGCTAAATCAAGACGCTGCATCGCTTGGTTATGTTGTGAGGATGTAGTCGTCTGTGTGGGCGGTGGAGCAAGTGGTGCACAATATGGCTTATTTGATATAGATTTGCGCGTCATGAGCCATATGAATGTGTTGAGGACTGTTGGTGCTGCAGAGAATGTTTACAAGAGGCAGAAAGGGAGCATGACAGGGAGGGAAGGCTTTGTGGGAACGAATCTTGGTCTTGAATTGTATCCGCAGCAGAGGAAATCTTAGCAAAAGCTCAGTCATCCACACACGGGCGCGCACATACACACACACACACACGCACACACACACACACACACACACATAGCCTACACATACAGAGAGAGAGAAGGGGGGAGGGAGAGAGAGATAGGTCCCTACAAATTAAACAACATCACTCACACTTAAAACAGTCATCATTTGGCTGTCAGAGGCGGGACTTTAGTAGTGAACTAGTCAGGAAGTGGGAGGGTGAATGGGTTGCCATACATTCACATAGGAAAGGCAGTCTTCTGAGCAGCATCACATATGGAGACAGGGCCATGAGCAGTGAGTGGAGAGAGAGGAGGCTGGATATAAAGCCAGATGGATGGATGGAAGCACACTACAGGCTATGTTTTAAGGGTGATCCCAACACATGTTGCTATGGTGATGCCAACAAAGGTGCATCCTCTGTGAATGGATTGGGATTTTGCCTGCATAGTGATTTGTTCTTGTTCAAACAGTGGTATTGCTACCCCTTGCTCTACATTTAAAAGAGGAAGAGAGACAGCAGTGTTTGTAAGGTATCCCACAGAGTAGCCTTTATCCTCAAACAGAGTAGTGGTCATTTCCCAACCTGTCGTTAAATTAGGAGAGCATCACACATAGGTTACTCTTTTTCCATACATGTTACAAGTGTTTTTGGACAATATGACATCAGAAAACCATTTCCTATGTGTTTGTTTGTTCATTTGGGTGTTCTTTATTGTCCCAAAATTCTACATGTACATAGTGACAGATCTGCAAACGTTATGAATCTGGAATAGTCTTCTGGTATTTGAAGTAGGAGAAATCATCACAGTAATACATTTTAAATTGGATGGTTTTCGAGTGATTATTGTACCAGGGTGACATAACTGATTGTGTTCCAGGTCACCAGCAATGGCTGGCACAGCTAGGGACAAGAGCAGGAACAACAACATGGGGAATGGGGAAAGCCTGCAAGTCAGAACATAGGTGTTAAGGTTCAGTACCAAAGCCTATTGCTATGAACTGTCAAAGGGGAGACTAAATCAGAAATGTTA
>NW_027468630.1:27377627-27380127 GCF_046254945.1 Alosa pseudoharengus | reverse complement strand
ATACCAGCATTACCCACAACCCCCTGCAGTCCCCAGGGGCTGCACCGTGAGCTGTTTCCATGGTGACCAGCTACTACTGCCAGATCCAGAGGGATGGTGGGAAAGAGAGAGAGGGAAAGAGAGAGAGAAAGAGAGATGGAGAGGGGGAGAGAACGGGAGAAGAAGAATGAGAAAGAGAGAGAGAGGGAGGGGGAGAAAGAGAGAATGGGAGAGAAAGAGGGAGAGAGATGGAGGAAGAGAGTTTATTACTGCAGAGAATGGTGTTGTTTTACATACATAACTATTGAGATTTATCACATTTTCTCTCCCATATCTTACACTTATGACACAGTTTGAATATTTAATTTTTTTCCCCTACACAGTTTTGAGTTCTTGTGTACTAAAATGCCTATAGGTACTGATTGTTCATGGAAAATTATTTGTAATGTGACACATGCGCTATTTGGACTTCTTGAATTATCAAAACAGAACAGTATACATAAATTATTTTCAGTGCACCAGGGAATTGTGATATATCATATTTCGTTCTTTATTTGTAGATTATGAGGTGGTTTGTTTGAGAAGAAAGAAGAAATGGTTTTCATGTTCTGTTGGTGATTTGTTGGTATACTCAGTGTAAAGAAAAGAAGGAAAGGCCACACTGCCTAATCACTCATTTTATTTGCTCAGACGTGTTTCGGCACAGCGCCTTCTTCAGTATGCTCAGTGCGTCTGTGCAGTAAAATGATGAACTTATGCAAAGTGCAGCCTTTTCTCCTTTCCTTTAATCAGTTGTGCCTTTGGTCCAACAATCTGAAACACTAGTAGAGACCAGGTGAAGCTGCCTCTACCCCTGTATTCCCATATACTTAAGCTGCCCCTACCCCTGTGTCCCTATATACTCAAGCTACCCCAACCTCTGTGTTCCCATATACTCAAGCTGCCCCTACCCCTGTGTCCCTATATACTCAAGCTGCCCCTACCCCTGTATTCCCATATACTTAAGCTGCCCCTACCCCTGTGTTCCCATATACTCAAGCTGCCCCTACCCCTGTGTTCCCATATACTCAAGCTGCCCCTACCCCTGTGTCCCTATATACTCAAGCTACCCCAACCTCTGTGTTCCCATATACTTAAGCTGCCCCTACCCCTGTGTTCCCATATACTCAAGCTGCCCCTACCCCTGTGTCCCTATATACTCAAGCTACCCCAACCCCCGTGTTCCCATATACTCAATGGCCAAAGCAAGCAGGGAGACACAAGAGACTGCAGAAAGAAGGAAGAAAGGGAAGAGGAAGGGTCTCTATTGCTGTCCATGGTGCTGAAACCCTTTTCCTTTCTCCTATATATTCTATGGCATATATCAGTATATGTCTGCTGTTCTATGGTAGGCCTATATATCCGTGAGTAGTGCAAGCTGAATAACAATGCAAGCAAGGTGAAAATTACTGTACATATATACAATATAAAATATAAACTTGCAGACAA
Organism: Alosa pseudoharengus; assembly: GCF_046254945.1. NCBI lineage: Eukaryota > Metazoa > Chordata > Actinopteri > Clupeiformes > Clupeidae > Alosa > Alosa pseudoharengus. The sequence continues at coordinate 27,378,660 of NW_027468630.1, read as the reverse complement.
CAATAGGAATAAACAAAACTATACAACTTGTTGATAATTGGAAAAACAAAAGCTAGTAATGAAGGTTCAAAGCACAAGAACCAAAACAGATTGTGTGTAGAGGCTAATACAGCCAGTAGCCTAACTGTCTGTCTGCATGTGTGTATAGGCTAATACAGCCAGTAGCCTAATTGTCTGTCTGCATGTGGGTTAGCCAGGTGGGGGCAGTGATGCAGGAAAAAACTGTAACTGTGCATTTGGTCAAAGTTGAGTTAAGACTCGGCATGGGCTTAGTGACCCCTCCTCTGTCTGTGTCAAAGTCTCCTGTCGATAATGATGTAGTATTTTATGTTGCCCCATGTCAGACCATAGCATAAAAGAGAATTATGAAATGTCTGATGTTTAAGGCCTCTTCAGGAAATAGAGCCAGTTTTGTCCCTTTTTGTGAAATTCGTTGTGTTTGCTGACCAGTCCAGTTTATAGTCTAGATTCAGCCCCAGGTACTTGGGCCTGGACTTGCAAATGTCCACTACCACTTTATGTCTTTTTGTCTAAAAGACTGCATACACTAACCAGTCCAAAGAAACCACCTGTTTTAGTAAATCTCACATTATGCTATGCTGTGAATCCAGAGTTCTCGCGAGAGTGAGAGCTCATTACTTATGCCCATGGAGCCGAGCTGCACCAATCACATCGGTGTATTGATATAGGCGGGCCAGTGTGCAGTGATATTTTCAAATGCATGCTTGGTGTCGCCCCTTGAGTTTGGCGATTTTCATTACTCGTAGCCAGACCCTTGATCTTTCGGATTTGGGTCTGGATTTCCAGGCCAACACTATGCATGTGTGTGTGATTTACAAACTAATAGGGTAGGGTAGGCTGTCTACCGATATCCAAAGCCACTGCGGCTCCCACCGTAGACGTCCAGCACTGGCTCCACTGCGGCTATCATCATAGACGTCCAGCACTGGCTGGTGACTCAACCCATGCCCCCTCACTTGAGATGCATGCAGCTGAATATGGTGTGAACCCTGGACCAGTAATCGAGGGTTAC
>NW_027468630.1:27260127-27372627 GCF_046254945.1 Alosa pseudoharengus | reverse complement strand
AACCCCCTACCCCCATGGGCCTCCTCTCTCTGTCTTTACGTGTGTGTGTGTGTGTGTGCGTGTGTGTGTGTGTATGTGTGGGTGTGCGTGGGTGTGTGTACGTGCGTGTATTTGCGTATGTGTGTGTCCCCAGCTACCATTGAGGCCATAGAAGCCATCGAGACGGAGGCTGAGGACGGAGAAGGTAACTGCCCAGCCTCTGTGTGTGTGTGTGTGCTGCCAGTCAAAAGCAGGTTGCATAGTGACTGTGGCCACCCAGTGTCCGCTAGTGGGGGTGCGGCTTGTGGTAGTCACTGATGCTAACACCGGCTGGCAGCTATCTGGTTTACACACACACACACAGGACCCCCCCACCCCCACTCCCATCCCTGCCCCACACAGGCACAACATCATAAACCTCTACAATGGTTAAGACATCAGAGTGGGGCTACACGTGGCATCACATAATTAGCTTATAGTGACATCACAATCAGACTGGTTATGATTCTAGAATGTCATTGGCTGGCTGTGCCATCACAATGCAGCTAGCTGGCTGTGACATCACACAACTGGCAAGGTATGGGGTCATAATGGAGCTGGCTGCAGCGTCACACATTGGGCCTGCAACATTTTGTATATTATCCACCCAGTCTCTCTCTCTCTCTTCCTCCCTCTCTCCTTTCTATCTGTTTTTGTCTTTCTCTAGCTATCTTTATGGAATCAACTTTTTGCGATTTAGTCCTCCCCCATTGTTCCATCTCTCCCCGATATACACATGCACACAAAACAAACACATACACACAAACACTGGCCCATAGTCTCGGAAGCACTCTCAGAATGACTCAGCTGTAAAATGAAAACCTTGTGATGCCCTGCTATAAAATCCAGTCCTGTAATCCCTTTCTTCATATTTCAGCTGTGATTTGGACCAATTGGATCGAGCGATCTGAAGTGATAATGTGATCTCTTCCTGGCAGCACTTCATTCAGCATTGTGATTGGCTGCAAACTTTCTGTCAGGATCAAGCGCCGTGCTATGATTGGTTGCGCGGTGTGAGGAGGGAATGAATGTAATGTGACAAACCCTCTGAACCCTTTAGCTTCCAAAGACAACTCTTAGATAAAAGTGATTGAGTGCAATGCCGTGGAGAGCTTCAGATTATCACTGCCCTCTTCAGTCCTTCTACTGTGTGTGTCCTGTCCTACCCCCAATGTTCTGCCATCTTACACTAGACCCACCACAAGTACATCATATACAGCTGTTAACTGCCAAACTGCTAACATACATAATTACAGTACAGAAACCTGCTGAACATCAATGTATGGTAATGGAAATCTATTTACGGCATTGGACATCTAGACAATAATGCCAACGTTTTTTACATCTGAAAAACAAACTATGTCTACAGTTGACCACATAGAGTATTGTCAGCTACTCTACCCTAAGGTCCCAGTGTGTCCTGGACTGTGAAGGATATACAGTATCATGTGTATATGTCTCGGTTAAAAGTTAAAGGTTAATGATTAATTTATAGTAAACAGATGCCAGTGGACCCAGAGCAAGGTATTTGTGTCATGTGCAGTGGCCATGTTGTCCCGCTGTGGCCAGCTGTGGCCAGCTTTCAGAAGAGAGCTGGTGGATGTGGCATTGACATGCTCAGAATGTGGAAAACTTATTTCTGATGGTGTTGTTGGTGGCTAAGTGAGGTAGATCTACCTGGTCCAGCAAGAGATCAGATATTAATTAGATATAAACAGAACCGTAACTGGACCAGGCCGGTCCTTTGCTGAAACACCTCATGACATGACATGACATGAAATGAACGGCTACAAGCTGGCATCTTGGTTCACACTACAAATAACCAGCACACACTCTCCTGCCTTCTCTGTGTTCTCATCAACAAGTAGGATCTGCCACACCAACACACTCACACACTTATACACACACACATTCAGCGTCAATTATTCAAGGTTAAATACTTCTATCTGATGGTGAGTTACACCAAATGTCTAACCTTCTGCCCTTGACCCCCCCCCCCCCCCTCGTTCCAAGTCTTGTGTTCATGCCTTTTCTACCCAGATGGACACTGGCTCTTGAGGGGGCCAACCGGGAGGAACCGGTTCCGAGTCCAGAGTCCGTGTCCATCTGCAGTGGTGTCCATGTGAAGTAGAGACAGTGTGTCGGTCTTTCCATGTTTTTACAAAACTGTTTTACTACTCCATGTCGGAGTATGTGTTTGTTGGCTTTAGTATGTAGGCTTTAGTTTGCTTCAGTGTTATGGTGTATTTGTATGTGTGTGTGTGGGAGTGTGTGTTTTCTATGGGCAAACAGACCAAACCTGTCTTTGTGGCTTTACATTTACGTGTGTGCGTGAGAATGAGCTTCCTAATACTAAGAATGTAGATGCTGATTCGCTCCTTTTCTCTCTTTTTTCTTTTTTCTCTTGCATTTCCTCTCGCTCCCATCCTCTATCCTTCTCTCCCTCCCTCTCTATCCTCCTCTCCCTTTCTCTCTCCTCTAACCCCACCGCCTATCTCTCTTGCTCTCTCTCTCTCTCACCCCCCTCTCTCTCTCTCTTGCTTTCTCTCTCGCTTTCTATCTCTCTCTCTCCTCCCATCCCTCTCTCTCTCTTGCTTTCTCTCTCTCGCTCTCTATCTCCTCCCATCCCTCTCTCTCTCTCTCTCTTGCTTTCTCTCTCTCTCTGCAGCGATCCGAGGCTTTTCTCCTCAGCATAAGATTAGGAGTTTTGAAGAGGCCAAGGGTCTGGACCGTATAAACGAGCGCATGCCGCCGCGCCGAGAAGTGCTGGCCTCCTGCTTAGGCCAGTCCGAGGCCAACGGCACCGACGACAACAGCAATATCCAGTGATCCCTCTCCACGTGTTCGCTCCGCCCTGACGCACTTGTCCTCCCCTGACACACCTGTGCGCCTCTGACACACCTGTCCATTTCTCCTCTCCTCTCTTCTCCTCCCATCTCCTCTCATCTCTCCTTTCCTCTCCTCTCTTCTCTTCTCCTCTCCTATCTTCTCTTCCCTTCTCCTTTCCTCTCCTCTCCTCTCTTCTACTCTGTTCTTCTCTTATCCTCGGTCACCCACTCCTCTGCTTCTGCTCTTTTCTTTTCCTCTTTCTCTTCTCCTCTGTGTCCTCCTCTCCCTTCTTCCCGACCCTCATCTCTCGTTTGGTCCTGCTGTGGCCAATGACACTTGCACTGCTGGTGTCATGAACAACAAGTGCGCTGTCTTGTTACGAGAGCGTGCATTCTATACGTGTTTGTGTGTGTAACCGTTTTCGGGGATGAGTGTGGGATACAAAGGCCATTGGGAAACAAGGAGTGTCTTATTTGTTCAAGTGATGAGTCAAGTGGAGAAAAGAGTGTGTTTAGGTGTGTGCATGTGGTGTGTGAGCAGGTGGTTAGATAATGCTTTGGATTGGAAGAGGGCTTTATATTGTATCTTATCTTAGCTTTCTTTTTTCCTTTCAAATGAAAACGGTTAGAATGCTGGAACATTTGGTTTTATACCGGAAGACTGGAGAGTGTGTATGTGTGTGTTGTGAGTGTGTAAGTGTGTGTGCATGATTTCATTTGATTAAAAACGTGTGTATGTGTGTGTGTGTGTCAGTGTGGGTAAGTTAATTTATTTCACAAAGCATCATATACTAAACGTTTGCTCTTCAACCATGTTTTGCTACTAGTATTAAACAAGTAAGAAACTTAAAACATCTTATTTATCATGTGATGGGAATTAAAGAAGCATTCTCAAGCTCTCTGCAATGCAATCTTATCTGGAATAGGGGGGTTGAGTTTGTAGGGGCATGGGGGTCTAGTTTCCTTATATGAGTTGTGTATTATTTGCTGTTGCTCTCCATTTAGGTTTTGCAGTGGGTGGGGGTAAGGGTGTGTGTATGCTGTGTGTGTGTGTGTGTGTGTGTGTGTATATGTGCGTGCGTGCGTGTGTGTGTGTGTGTGTGTGTGTGTGTGTGTGTGTTCTGGCCTGGCCTCAGAGCAGACCCTCACAGACACTGTCACTGCTACTGTCATGCAGAGCTGAGCTGCTGCTGGTCTGGGAACAGTGGAGACAGGCCGTGTGACTGTGCGCTCCCACAGCACTCCCTCCTGGCCGCAAATGCAACAGCAGCCTGATTTTTGGCCACGCAAGCTTCTTCAGACAGCGGGAGACTTTTCTGTTGTATATATAAATATATCATGGGCGGGTACGGGTGTGTGGGGTAATCATTTTTATTTAAGTTATTTGGTTTTTTACATTTGAGGTTTTTTTTTTGCTGTACAGATACTAATGCTCCTAAAAAAGGTGTGAAGCCTTCTGTGGTTTTATTTCAGTTTCTTTGTTGACGTGGAGTGTGTGTAAGTATGTATGTATGTATGTATGTATGTATGTATGTATGTACAGTATGTGTGTGCGTCAGCCAGTATGTATGTGAGAATGTGTGTGTGTGTGTGTGTGTCTGCGTGCATATTCGATCTCTCTATAAACACCCACGGTATCTGCTGGAGCATGATTGCATGGACCTTTCAGATGTAAAGCCTATTAAAGACACTCAGCTAAGCGTGTCTCCACATTTTTAAGGACAAACTGTATTCCTCCCATCCCTCTTCTTCTACTTGGCTGGACTCTACTCTCCTTTCTTTATGATATTATTCAATCTGGTTATTATGATTCTGATGCTGGAGGCTCTAGAGCTGGTTTGTCTGATTCTCTGATTTGGTCTCATTCTTGGTGTTTTGCTTTGAGGGAGCAATCCTCTGAGATGTGATATCTCTCTCTCTCTCTGTCTCTCTCTCTGTCTCTCTCTCTATCTCTCTCTCCCTCTATCTTGTGCTGTTCTGGATCTCCCTACTGTAAAGACCATGTAAGCATGCCCTATGGGACTAATCACTTTTTTACTATTGAATAAAATATGCATGAAGCTCTTTGTCACTCTCCACTTCTTGTTTACTTTATTTGTCATGTAAAACATTGGAATTTCTGCCTGTATGTGTGTGTGTGAGAGAGAGAGTTTGTAAAGACAGACTCTGTGACATGATGGAAAATATATGCAGTAATATTATTTAGCAAGTTAAAACAAACTTCCCAATAAATAGCCCATAGCCCGTAGGCTATTCAGTGCTGATCGCTTCCTGGAAAGAATTATCTGCTGTTCACATTTAGCTCAAAGTGAAAGTGAAAGAATGCGCGAGGAGACACGCTGGATGAAAGAAGAAAGAGAGGGGTGGGGAACGACTGATTCAGTTGTGTGTTAGTCTCTTCACGGAAAGACGCCATGTGGTTGACTATGTGTTTGTGTGTGGTGTAGAGCTGAGAGTATTCTTATTGCTTCACTGAAGAAGGATGCAGCCTGAAGCACACACACACAAGGTGAGCTCACTCTTGACTCTTCACAACGGCAGACTTATGAGAGGGTCACATCACTACTGCTAAACTAGCACATTTCATTCACAATGAAATCTCACAGTGAATTAGATTATAAGAAAATACAAAATATGATTAAATACAAACTGGAATGAACAAAGTTTTTGAACTGTAGCCTAGTCTTATTTCATGTCAAACATGGTAGGCTGTGTTAGTCATTAGTATTTACGTAAAGAATATCTATGCCACGTCTATCCAATCTGTTTTATGTAACTGACTCAACAGCATTAGAGATCTCAACGGGTCGGGTCGGCCCGACAAACCCGACGGGACCCGCAGGTTCGGGTCGAAAATATAAGCAAATGACTCGGGTCGGGTCGGACCTCGGGCTTAATCTTTTCTGCTCAGTGAAAAAAAAAAACATTTATTAATCATCGCAGCTGTTCACCGTAAAGAAAGTATGCTGCTGCGTGCAACGTGCGTGCACGCCTTTAGCCTGGAGAAGAAGATGGAGTTGGTGAAAAGTAGGCTGAACTTGCCGCAGGTGAATTCACCGTCGCTACTACAGGAGTGGGGAAATCAGAAGTCTGGAAAGTGTTTGGAGTGGTGCTGGATTCTGATGAAAATTCTGCAGGTTATGTGCAATGCTCAAAATGCAAGGTGCTGATTAAATATGTGACCCCGCAAGGCGAAACCAGTCGCTTTGGTAAAATTTACAAAATTAAGTTATTGTGCTCACATGAACGGCCATGAACTAAGCTTTCCAACGATATGTATATCGAGGGTAGGCCTATTGCAAAAAGTATCGCTAAGATAACCGCATCCAAAGTTGGCATGGTTCTTCCGTCACGATACGCCAGAAGAGGAGAAACTCACCGTTTTAAGTCAATTGTCACGCGAATGTGTTGAATCTTCACCTAAATAAAGCCAGGGTTTAACAGTCAAAACGTAGCCTATGTTTTACGTCGGGCCGCGGGCCGGGTTCGGGCAGATAATTCATGTTGATGTGTCGGGTTACATCGGGTCCGGGCTTTAAAAGCCACGGGCCGGGTTGGGTCGGGTTGTAATTTTCAGGCCCGTTGAGAACTCTAAACAGCATTGCCTAGTCCAGGCAAAGTAGCGTTTTACACAGACTAATTGTAAAATATTTTTTTGCAGCTTAGATCATCTCTATGAGGTGTCCAGAACAACATACTAAAAGTCCTAAGAAATCCTAGTTAAGGAAATATGTTACATTTTCATCAATCCGAGATGTGTGCCAAGAAGGCCAGGCAACAATACACCCCCAATGGGGCTATTTTTTCCCTTTACTCCTATCAAAATGTAACTTTACACAATGAAAGTACCCATAAAAAGTAAAAGATTTTGTATGACAAGTTTAAGTTTAGTTTTAATATGCAAATGAGCTATACACTAATCGAATATGCCCAAAATGCACCCAAATAGGCTTAATTTTTCCTTTACTCTTACCACAATAACACTTTACATAGTAAAGGTATATATGAAAAGTAAGTGTTTTTGTATCACAGGTTTCTTTTGAAGTGAATTTGAATATGCACATGGCTCCACACTTATGGAATATATCCTAGGCAGAAATATATAGAATACATATTCTATTTTTTTTATGTTTTTCTTTTAAAAAAATCCAGCCTGGATCCTGGACCCCTTCTCTGTGGCTCTTGGTTCTGGCACCCCTCAGTTCCTGGTTTGTTCTTTGCTTAGTTCTTCCCCTCTGAGTCATATTCATCTAATAAATCAGGCAACTGTGAGTTTGTAATGACTAAGATGGCTATTCTGACTTTCTTCTGATGTTATCTGTGGGGGTATGTCATTAGGTAAGGCTTGTTTGCAAATAATAATAATAAAAAAGAATTTAGAAAGCAACTGGAGGCAAGATCGCAATGAATTCTTAAGGTCAATATAAGTATTTTTGTGGCAAGTGACCCAGGTGGTAAGTGACTTCAAATGTATCGCGTTTATGCATACGTTAACTTACTGAATGGACAAGAATATGTTATTTATTTGGTCCCTGTTTTTTCTACTTGTGACTTTATGGCTTCTTATAGTATTGAGCTCATTTGCATATTTAAAATAGATTTTTCCAAGAAACTTAAAATTTACTTTTCATGTATACTTTCACTGTGCGAGGTTTGATTGTTATGGGAGTAAAGGAAAAAATAAGCCCATTAAAATATATCCACATAAAACAAAACAATTATACATCATAGACTATGAGAGGCTAAACATATAAAAGAATCTACCCTAACCCTACCTTTCTGTATTAAAGTGCAATGTGCATACATAACAACACCAACCGACAACAACTCACATGGAAGAAGACATGCTAGTGTCACTAGGGATTTAAATTGTCCATGAGCCAGGATTTTACCTTTTTCCTGAATTGATGATAATTGTCTATGCTCTTAATTTACAAAGGTAATTAATTCCAGTTCACCACACCACTATATTTGAGAGTACACTTGCCAATGTTTGTTTTGAACTTAGGCAAGTACAAGTCTGCATTACTAGCTCTGGTGTGGAACGCATGGGCATCCCTACTCCTAATTAAGTGATTTTTAAGGTATGCCGGTGCCTTATGATTGTAAACATTATGGACCACCCTGAGCTGGAGCTGTACTGCCCTAGCCTCCAGGGGGAGCCAGCCCAGCTGTTGGAACTGGAGCTTACCCACATGATCCCTTGATGTGAGCCCCAGCATTACCCTGACTAACCTATTCTGAGAAACCTGCAGTTTGTCTTTTAGGGCCTTAGTTCGACCACCATACCATGAGCCAAGTCCGTATCAAAGCAGCATAAGGCCAGTGAATTGGCTAGCAGTCTGAGGCTCGCTGCATCAAGGAATGGAGCTCTCCAAGCTAGGAATCTGGATTGGGCATTAACCTTGCCCATGACCTTAGAGGCCATGCTCCCCCCATCTAGGTTGCTGTCTAAACAGCATCCTAAATAGGTCACTGAGGGCTTGGCAGGGAAGAGCTGCCCACCAAGGCTGATACTGGACAACTCTTTCTTATACAGTCTTGGTTTAGAGCCAAACACTATGAATTAAGTTTTGGCCACATGAAGAGACAATTTATTGTCTAATAGCCAGACCCTGATCTTACTTAATTCCTCTTGCAAAGTGGCATGCACTAAGACGCTCCCTTGGGGAACTCCACAGGTTACCAGTTGTTCATTGGATATATGACCCTGGAATTCAGTCTTTTGGGATCTACCCGAGAGGTAGGAAACAAACCATCTTAAGGCGGAAGGGCATGCCAGGGCTGACAACTTATTGTACAGTAGGCTATGATGGACCGTATCAAAGGCCTTCTGTAAGTCAATTAGGATCATGCCACATAGCTTGCCGACATCTATTTCGCCCCTAATGAAGTCAGTTAGGTACAGTAGACATGAGTTCGTTGAATGTCTGAACCCTAATTGGAATTCATAGAGGAGTTTGGCATCCACAGCATATTGATAAAATTGTTCATGAACTACTTTCTCCAGGACCTTGGAGACTACACTCAAAATAGAAACCGGTCGATAATTTCCCAGATCAGACCTTTCACCTTTCTTGAAAAGTGGGATGACTTTAGAATGTTTCATGTCATCAGGAACAGTGCCTTGTTCCAAGGACAGATTAATAATATGAGCACTAAAAGGGGCTATGAGATCAGCTGCCTCTTAAGAACCTGGCTGAGATATTATCTAGCCCTGTGGCTTTGGCAGTTAGTTAAGGCCCTTTAGCATGTCACCGATTTTTTCTGCTGACACAGGATTGAAGGAAAAACTATTGGGAGTCACACCTATCTTGGCATAAAAATCCTGAATGTGTTCAGGCCCGTACAAACTTGGGCTGGGTGGTAACTTCTCCACAAGTTTATGGGCAACTGAGGTGAAATAAATGTTAAAGTGATTGCCAATATAGCCTCCTTCTTATTTACCTATTTTCCATCAATGGAGAGAGTAATACAAGAACTGGGAGTGCTTTGGTCTTAGATAAGCATCCTAGATTCTTCAGAACCTTCCACAAATTTTACAAAGTTTGTCCTTGTTTTCATTTATCTGTTCCGAAAAGTAGGTTCTTTTGGACTCTTTGATTATACATTGGGCCTCATTCCTATAAAAAAATTTGTAAATCATTGTAAAGATAGTGGACATTCTCCAACCCCAAGTTGGGTGACTGGCCATGGGTTTGATCTGGGAGCTTTGCATGCATGATTTGAATAATTATTGTACACATCCTGGTAGACGGGATGTCACATGAACACACACACACAGGTGTTAGGGCCCATTTACTGGTTCTCTGGAGGTGTTATTTTGGAAATTATAAATGACAGATGTAGATGTACTGATGTACATATGTACTGAATTATTGTGGTTCATGTCTGCGTGTTGAAGCATATCGTTCGGTTTGATTGTTGCAACACACACACACACAAACACGCAGAAAGAGAGGTAGTTAAACCATATAAGTGACTTACGGTTCTAACTCAACTCACATCTATGCCAAAATGAAACACTGCAATCAAAGCTTAACAATCCTTTCTAAAAATGTAATTACAGTTTTTGCCCATTGCTTACACACTAAAATCGAATGCTTAGACCAAAGCCTCAATACCTAAACTTCTTGTAGCATACTACACTGTGTAACCATAGCTTAAACACATTTTCTGCTTTGCACATTGTTTGCAATTCTGCAACACACTTATTGCGAAACACTACACATGATTTCTTAAATTAGTTCAAAAGTGAAATCTCCTGTTATTATTGAGAAAACACTTATATAAAATGCAAGCACATCTGGTAATTGGTAAAACCCATACACATAAGCTTACCTGAAAGCACTTACAGAGAAAACTTAACACCAATCAGAGGCTTAGCACTACAAATAGACTTCAGGTAAATTATTGTGTACCTGTTCAAGTGTGTACTTTTACATTGAGGACCAGATGTACTAACGTTTTTGCAATTGGTTAACTCTATTCAACTTTTCAGCTGTGGGCACGCAATTAGTATTGTAAAGGGGGCGGGGTAGGACAGTGATGAACTCTGTTTACGTAATGAAGTGACAGCTTAGTAAATTCCCCGCAATATGGCAAAGCACAGTGTTCGCTTTCTGCGCATAGAAAAACTTGGTGTTAGCGCTTTCTCTGTACATCCGGCCTTGAGTACCCATGTCCAGTTCTGCATTTGCCCCTTTACTCCCCATTTCTAAAACCTATCAAAGAATTATTTAAAGTGGACCAATGAAAAGTATATGACCACCAACCACATACCTGCATGCCTCTTTTGCAAGCAATGGAAGGGGCAGGCAGAGACATTGAGGTGGGGTCAGTTCAAGGATGCATATGGCACACAAGCTGATATCTTTACCGTTGCCTAGCCTGAGAAGACATCACCTGCGATGTCGACAAGGACTTGTGGCTAGATCTGAACAGAAGACAGGATCCATTACAGTGACCATCCCACCACACGCCCGCCACACACACACACAAGATTTTTTCCCCAGTAATTGTTTACACACTAACAAACGCATTTCATTTGAAAAAGCAACCTGGTCAATCGCTAACAACTAAGTGCAATTATAGCTCTATTACAGTTTTTTACAACTGTTCACACACGTTTTTAAAACTCTGTGTCTTTTTTTCTCTACACACAAAACCCACAACCCACAAAATGCAAAATGCCTCAAATCTCCAGCAAAATGACACAACATTCAAAATGTCACACATATCTCTAAAGCAAACATTCACCTCACATTATAAACACTTTTGTCATAATATGACATTTTGGATTCATTATACACACTGTTGCTCAAAACCTAAAACTCTACTGTCTTTCATGGGCTTCTATGTACAGTATATTTCCATACAAGAGTGAAAGTAATCTACAGAGAGAAGGTGAAATACAGTAAACATCAACCAAAAAGTGATTTTTCCCAAACAATTTGCTGTTGTGAATACAGTATTTTACAGCCAACAAGAACAAGGAAGCAAAATACAATGACCACCAGATGTACATGGAGTTTTGCAAAAACTGATTTGGCCAGACAGAATTTGCTTTTTCTAAAGTAATAAATTAGCTACTGACTACTATCAAATTACTTTGTGTGTGTGTGTGTGTCCGGGGGAGCAGTTGGGCGTGCGTATATTTCATAGGTATATTCATAGTTTAACGTAAAGTCGACTTTTAGTAGAACATTAGTAGAGCGTTAGTCCAATTCATTTTCATTTCAAAGTATCTGCATTGGTTCTGAACATTTGATTGAAAGGGATTGAAAGGGTCTACACCATAGAGTAATTCATAGGCCTATACTAAGACAATGATCGGATGTGGTGTTCAGTAAAGTAATGAGTGTTTGTACATTTAGGACTGAGTGTGAATAAGTGGCGAATAAGTGTGGCATTTTGATAGGTTGTGTTTGAGAAATTAAATCATGTTACTTCCTCTTAGATTTTTGTGAGTTGAAAATGTGTGATATCAGCTAAATTGGGCCACTTTTTGGTAAATCAGTTGGGAAAATAATATAATACTATATATGCCTTTTCCAAGTGTTTTTATGATTACTAATGACTGTTTTTGATCATTTTGTGTTGAAATTATGTCATTAAATATAATTATTTAGGCCCTACAGTTCTTGAAACATCAACTGTGCCAACTTTTTTTGCATAAGCAGTTTCAGGTAAAATGGGACAGCTGTTTCAGGTAAGCATTCGGCCAGTCAAAATGCAAAGGGAATGGTAATTTATCATCAATTTTAATTTTAAAAAACAATATTCATTTGAGCCATTAAAAAAAACACATTGTGGGTGTAAACTCACATATTCAAATGTGCAATTAAAAAAGACCATTTTGGAACAGCACAGATCAGTGAATAGATCAGTGACAGATCAGTGTGTGTGTGTGTGTGTGTGTGTGTGTGTGAACAACACATTTTGAACATTTTGCAAATTACAAAAAATCATACAAAACTGGTAACAGATATATTAAAAATTAAAACATTGTCTCCTCTCTCATCCTTCCTCCTCTCATTTCCTCTCTCTTTCCTTCTCCCTCTCTCCTCTCCTCTCACTTCATTCACATTTGGCATACTCACTGTAATAAAATATCGACCACCATTATTACTGGGGGGGGTCATGGTGAATGTGTGTGTGTACGTGTGTTTGTGTCCGTGCATGTGTGCGTGTTGGTTGGTGTTCGAGTGTGTGGTGAATGTGTATGTGCATGGGTGTGTGTACACACACACACACACACACCCTCACACACATATGTATGTGTTTGTGAGTGACACAGAGGATGGCCCATTTTAGCTGAAACCATGTGGCCCATTTTACCTCAGTGGGTTAAGGTAAATTGGGCCGCTAAGAAAAACATCACTTATACAAAAAATAAGTTCATATACCAAACTAACAGCATTATTTCTGGTGGATGCCATCAAGACAGATATTATGCATAGTTTTTTTATGTGCATGTTTTTTTTTTTTATAGATTTATCATCCTTATAATAGTTTAGTTAGATTTGATATGCCAGGCTACTTACCATGCAGCTTTCTGCTGCAGTCTTGATTTGAACTATTGCCCCGCCCACCATAGCAACCATAAACCAATCAAATCACCTGTTACTTGTCAAGCACAGTTATGACAACAGTTTGAAATCCTTTGCAGTCATTGGTTCTAAATTCCAGAGGGGCTGGGACCCCCAAACCTTAAATGGCCCATTTTAGCTGATGGCCCATTTTACCTGATATCACCCTGTGTGGTGAAAAATGTGTATTGTGTTTTGCAAAATGTGTTTTAGGCAATTGAAAACTGATCCAAACACCGAGAATTAGTGTAGGCTACGGTTTTGCAGACTTGATGTGGGGTTATGGTGTTTGAAAGACATGTTTAGAAAATAGTGTGATAAGCTAAAAGTGTGTGTAAGCAGATGAAAAAAACTGTAGGCCATCATATACAACGTTTTTTTACACAACAAATACAGAAAGGATGGAGGCAGCAAAAGTAGAGGAGTCAACAAACTTATTCAAAATCATCCCCCACCTGTCCAGGATTTTTCTGATTGTCCAGGATTTTCATGGTCTGTCCAGGAAAATAAAAATCCTGGACACTGAATGTCCCGGATTTTTGTACATGATGCGCAAAATGTGTATTTCAGTTTGATTGAAGCGTGCCTACGTCCTTAAACGTATGCACAGCCTTATTGGCTCTACAAAAATTACGTAGCATAACATGGGTGGTGGTGGTGGGGGCACGCACCGTGGAGGTTCATTAGAAATGGTAAGGTGGAGACGGAGAGTGTGTGGGACAAGGAGAGACAGAGAAAGGAAAGTTTATTCCACATAAGCAAAAAAGCAGAACCTAATTATGTATTCCCCCTTTTTTCTCAATACTGCCCCCAGGTGTCCACAACTAAAAACTGTGGAAAATATAACAAAATAATAAAGGTCTGCTATTAAATAAAGCAATTAACTAACCAAATAACTAGAAATTGTCATTCTTACTCATTTTAGCTATACAATTGTCGCTTAGAATGACGGTTTTTATCTTGGGTTAGATGTGCGAAAGGCGCCGTTGCTTACAAACAAAAAGGTCGATTGGATGGTCAAAATGTCCAGGATTTTTGTCAGACACAGGTGGCAACCCTATCCCCCCCCCCTCTGGTTTTTACACAAATCGCACCCTGGTGAGAGCCATAGGCTATATTTGAGCAGAGCTGGCAAAAGATCATTGAAGAACTAAACGTGAATTGTTCTTAAAGTGACAGTGCACCATTTATACATTTGTTAAACAGCATCAAATTAGCAGTATTTTTTAAAGCAATTAATATTTTAAAACAAATTTACTTTGTTATTGTAATCATTTAAATGATATAAAATGTTATATCATGCGGCCCGCCGACCAATTTTTAAAATCCAATAGCCGGCTTCAGACCGTAGAGCCAGGCCAGGCTAGGGTAATTTGAGGGGCCACCTGGTGATGGATACAAATCCGCTTGGAGCTCCGGTGGAATTTTGATTTCAGAAAGATGTGCCGCGTGAGTGGCCACCCACCAGCCCAGCACCAAACTCCGAGCGCACAGTAAAGAAAATAGGATTTTGGCAGTAAATGCTCCTGCTAAGAACCAAACCAGACTTTGTTCAAATATACACACATCTATGGCTACTGGAAAATGTAAGGTTCATTTATCAAATGTTATTTTGAAGTATTAAAAAACATCTTTATTTTAGAATTTCTGAACGAAAGGGGCTGAAACTGAAATTGGAGCTTTTACTATCGTTCTTTATGTAGCTAGAAAGCCTAGGATATTCCACACTATCGATAGCATAAAACACACTGGCAGGAATAATTTATTGGGACGCTTGTCTATGTTAATTAACTCATAATAAGTTCACTTTTAATTTTAGCCAACTACTTGGCGACTTCTGGACAGAGTTAGCCTACAGCCAGGCAAACATCTTTAATACGGACGTAACTCTACACTCGGTGTACTAGCAAATACTGCTGTGTTTTTGTGCTTTCATAGCCATTCCATTCTATCATGTAGACCGTGCCTAGGTTGGTTAAGAGTATTTGAATGTTTATTGTGGTAATATGGTGGCAACATGGGGCGTAAGCTAAGGTAAGCTAACTGGCTCCTTTGTTTTGTGTTTGTGACGGACTGTGCCTAGGTTGATGGTGGTTGGCTAGGGTTTTTATGGTTATGGTTCAGTCCACATCAACGGGACGGACCAACCTAGCCCATGCCTAGGCTGGTTAAGAGTATGTTGGGTATTGGATATTTCAATGTGGTAATATGGTGGCAGCATGGAGGGGAGTGTCTCCAGGACGCTGGTTTCACTGTTCACATCTTCATGAGATGTTGTGGGCCTAACTTAACGAAAAATCGGTGAATGAGGGTGCCCACTTAATAACCCCAGTGACATGCCGCATACTATATACTGCTGTTGGATGGGCCATTTGTCTTGTGTTTGTGACCATTGGTTGGCAGATTTGTGGTTAGCGTGCTTTTTTAAGTTAATTTGAGTAGGGGCTTCTGAATGTGTTTTTACCTTGAATTTTGGCACAAGGGACTATAACATCTAATCCTGTGTATTAATGTAATACACAGTGTTTAAAGTAGGCTACAAGAAGTTTAGGTATTGAGGCTTTGGTCTAAGCATTAGATTTTAGTCTGTAAGCAATGGGCAAAAACTGTAATGATTCATCCTCATTGGGGGCTGTATGAGGTGTGTGTGTGTGTGTGTGTGTGTGTGTGTGTGTGTGTGTGTACGTACTTATTGCAAAACATCTCACAAGAAAGAGGTTAGCCTAACCTTAAAATAGCCAGAGATTAATGTAAGTGTAAAATTAAATGTAAATGAGATATTTTTAAATATGTGTCTATGCGTAAGTGTAATCACTGAACAAAGGGTGACACAGGAGTCACCCTAATGTTAACATCTTATAACAAATCATTTTGTGTGTGTGTGTGTGTGTGGTCCCACAGATGATGCCAGTGAGTGTGTACGAGTCAGTGGTTCCGAGACCTCGGGGGCGGTTGCCACAGGTGTGTGGTCTGGTGGTCAGTGTTGTGTGTGTTCTGATGGCAGGGGTGTGTGTGTCCGACAACACCATCCTCAACCAGGCCAAAGTGGTTCTCTACGGCCTGGGTGTGGGCGTCGTCCTGTATGCAGCCTGTCTATTAGTGGAAGAGGCCACCTCGCATTTCATGCAACGGTAAGTGTAGACATCTCTATTTTTCAGTGTGTATTTTAGTGTTAAATCTGGTGTAAGCATAGTTCTAATTGCACATTTTGCAAGACAGTCAGACTAACTCATTCCAAAATTCTCATCATTTTATGGGTTCAGTGCAGTGTTGTGTGTGTGTGTTTATGTATGCATGTCTGGGGTGTTCATGTGGGACTGAGCAAATAGGGGACTAAACCTTACACATGTTTGTGTGTGTGTGTGTGTGTGTGTGTGTGTGTTTGAGGTGAGTATCCCATCCACAGGTACAACAGCAGTGTGAGCGGTATGCTGAGGGCGTGTGTGTGTTGGAGAGTACAGGCCGCGGTGGCTGTCCTGACCCTGGTGTGTGTGTTTAGCGGAGACGCTCTCAGTGGGGATGAGAGGGGCAGGGTTCTCCTCCTAGCTGCCTGCTATCTACTACTCAAGATATCTGGGCTGCTGGTGAGACATGTACACACACACACACACACACACACACACACACACAAACATGTGTAAGGTTTGGTCCCCTATTTGCTCTTTGTTTTGGGGTATGGGCAGAGTTGTAAAGTAACTAAGTAGAAATACTTAAGTACAGTAGTATGAATACTTAAGTATGAATGGGGAGTATCTGTACTTGAGTTTTTATTTTTCTTCCTACTTTTACTTTTACTTTAGTACATTTTTTAAATGAAATGTACCGGTATACTTTTACTCCACTACATTTTCATTAGCAGCATTAGAAAGCAAGTAGAAAGTAGGCTAAAATAATGTGCAAATGAAAACAAAAGTCACAGTTTCCATTCAGTATGTTAGATATTTGCAACCCAAAGAATGAGCAATGAATGCAGACGTAGTGACAGAGCAAATATAGCACACCAAGGCCTATGAAGGCTGTTGTAAGGAGCTGAATTAAATTAAAATTATAACTGCTTGCTTGTCATGAATAGCATTTTGTTTAGCACTTTTGTTTTGGCTTTCAAAGTGTGTTTATGGAGTGTGATGTAGCTGCCTTTCTAAACATGTTGGATAAATGTCATTAAAGGCCTATAAAAGGAAGCAGCAGTGAAAAATGAATGGCAGCCATACCTTTGTTCAGGCTTGAAAGACAAGTGTAGGCACCAAGTTTTAAGATGCTGCATGAACTTAATAGCATATCCAAAGTTCTGACTGCTTTCTTTTTCATTAAAAGCATACGAAGGGAGGGGGTTGTCACCCCACCTGGCCTCAAAAGCTTTTACTAGTACTTTGTACTTCTACTCTCAGTACTTAAGTATGCTTTATAATGGGCTACTTGTCATACTTAAGTACTGTAAATAATAGATACTTTAAGACTTTTACTTAAGTGATATGCTTATAGATTATTTTTACTTAAAGGAATTATCCGGAGTAAAATGCACTTTAGATCGATTTCCGGATGATTGGGGGTACATACGTTGAGTTGACATCAAAATTATGTCATTCGGATGTGTTTTGAGAAAGTTCGATTGTACCGTTTTCAGTCACAACTCGTAGCCTGGAAGTGAGCGGGGCATTTCAATTGCGCCGCTACAAAACCCTATTTTTGTACCTCTTCTACAGTTCCAAACAACATAACACTTACGTGGTAGTTACGTGGTTTGCCGCCACCTTGAGGGGAAAGTCCGTAGGAGTCTTATTGCTGAGTGTGTTGTAACACGCTCTGGAAATTCACAATTTCGTCGCCGTTTAAAAAAAAAAAAAAACATAGTCCAGTATTTCTTTCGAAATTGAAATGAAGTTTTATGGACTGGACTATGTTTTTTTTTTTTTAAAACGGCGACGAAATTGTGAATTTCCAGAGCGTGTTACACAGCAATAAGACTCCTACGGACTTTCCCCTCAAGGTGGCGGCAAAGATGGCAACATTCCCGGAAAGGTACTGGCTTGATGAAATTCATTCTGGACTCTCTATTCGACCACATAAAGACCTCGGGATACTTCGGTTTGGCTTTAGGGACCCTCTACTCACTACCACGTAAGTGTTATGTTGTGTAACTGTAGAAGAGGTACAAAAATAGCGTTTTGTAGCGGCGCAATTGAAATGCCCCGCTCACTTCCAGGCTACGAGTTGTGACTGAAAACGGTACAATCGAACTTTCTCAAAACACATCCGAATGACATAATTTTGATGTCAACTCAACGTATGTACCCCCAATCATCCGGAAATCGATCTAAAGTGCATTTCACTCCGGATAATTCCTTTAAGTCATTTTCTGATCAAATATCTGTTCTTCTACTCAAGTGTGGGTTTCGGATACTTTATACAACTCTGGGTATGGGTGCAGTACTAAGTTATGGGATAGCCAAGTTGCCCTTCTTTACAACAACAATAAAACTTGCTTATTCACAAAAGGAAGTTGTTTTTCAAGTAACAAAACAGCACCTTGGCAATTTCTTTGCCAACAGATTATTTTTGGCAATATATTTGATCATGTTCTGCTGTAAAATCTATTTGTATATTTTCATGGAGTTTCTGACATGAAGCACAAAATGAACCATCAAAGTAGCAGTATCATTATTCTGTGAAAGTGTTCTCTGCAAGCTCCCCTTTTAGTAATGGCACGCCACAGACCCAGTCAGCTGTTTCCTCTTTTTGACTCAGTGTTTAACCAACAGAAAAGTCCAATTTGATTCTGTGGCTTTCTAGAGAAGTTTCTGTGAGATATAATAGCATAAATGCCGAACCGACACATCCTGAACTAATACAATATCAGCACCTTCTATTAGCAAAGAAATCAAAGCCCAGGAAGTGGCTAAGTGGAAGAAAGAAGGAAAATCTGTCTTGTGCATAGGAATATCACATACTAATGAAATACAAAATAAAAGACAAAGAACTACTTACTTACACATTATATATTAACATTGTGTGTGTGTGTGTGTGTGTGTGTGTGTGTGTGTGCGCGTTTCAGGCTCCAAGTGCAGTGGAGATCTCTGAGATCTGTGAGTCGCATCGGATGAATGTGGCCCATGGGTTGGCCTGGTCCTTTTACCTGGGCTATCTGAAGTTAGTTCTCCCCTGTAAGTGCTGCCATACACATCTGTTGATATGTCCCCCCTATCTACCCTGGGAATCCAGAGTTCTCGTAGAAGCTTTTGCTCAGCGAGAGACTCTGGCAACGAGTAATGATGCATGTAACTTTTGCCCCTTGCATCGCGGGGAACCAATCATATCTGTGTATCTGATATAGGCGGGCCAGAGGCGAGCTAAACAGATGACAGACATAATGTTATCCAATTGCGTCGAAGTCCGGAATCAGTCAGTTAACATTGATCGTATAGTGTTGCGTGCAGTGAGATTTTCAAATGCGTGCCTGGTGCCGCCCCTCGAGTTGGGCCATTACGTTATTTGTGGCCAGACCCTTAATCTTTCAGATTGGGTCTGGTCCTCCAGGCCACCCCCTACCCATATTCCCCATGATGTCCTGCTATTCGCCTTATTCACCCGGCGGCCAGAACGAGGCTAAAGGGTACACTTGCCATTACACCTCAATTCAGCAAAGTGGTGGTAGTGGCGGTAATGCACTCCGTTTGCAAACTGCCAAAAAAAAGCTCACCGAAAAAGAAGGGTTCGCTGGCCTGTTCTTCTTCTTCAGTGAGATTTTTAGCAGTTTGCAAACTGAGTGCATTGCCACCACCATCTGCTGGACTTCGGTATATATGGCAAGTGTACCCTTTAGCCTCGTTCTGTCCGCCGGGTGAATAAGGCGAATTGCCACCTGCATCTGATGTGGCCCCATCAGAATAGCCCTTTAGTTGGCCGTTAAAGCGGTTAATGCCCCAGGGGATGTCACCTAACCTGTTATAGGTGTGTCCCTCTAAGAGCATGTGTGGTTGGCACAGTAAGTTAGTCAACATTGCCAGTAGGTTAGCGTTAGCACTTGAACCAGAATTTTTCACAATTGAATCGTTCCGAACAGAAACAGTATTTTAAAATTTCAGGTTTTCGGTTCAACCCTAAAATTTATCTTCCTGAACTGGTTAGAACAAAAAAATAAAGTTCCCGAACCGGTTAATAACGTTCCATGTCAGCTGCGGGACATACAAATAAGTGGGCTGATCATTAGGACATTAAAATTATATTGTTAGTCTACATATGTCTCTATCCTGTCATCAAACATAAAAAAAAAAACACTATAGGCTACATTATGTAAGCGGCATATCTGTAATTCTGACATGCCTACATTTTTTTCAGTATTATACATGAATTAAGGAAAATGTCTGCCAAGTTGTTTATTGGCAAACAACTGAACACATATCCATTATACTTCTTACATAGCTCAATTGGTGCAAATGACTACTGTAATATGGTAGGCTACATTGCTGCCATTGTGAACATCAATTGGCCAAACCTGGTCAGGGCCCAATCAGTGCATTTTTGTCTCTCTTATGTCATCAGACAATGTAAAACCACAATGGTGTCTACATAGCTGCCACTGAATATTAAACCAGTTTAATACCAGAAGGAAATTACAAAAGATTCTGCCTGTACAGCTGGCGGCAAGCTTCTCCATTACATTTCTCCTGATGAGTAAACGACCGGAAGTCAACCTCACCAAGTCATATTGCACAGAAATCTTGTCAAAGAACGAAAAAAACTAGATGTACCACATAGCGGTACAAAATATGACCACCGCTCAGTCCTGTACATCCATTCCGCGAAAATAAGTCATATTAATGAATTTGTCTCCATCTTCTACTCCATCCCCCACTCTTGAAACTTGTTGTGTATGCTTGTTTGTAATGTGTGTGTGCGGGTTGCACACAAAGTCGCCTACTGGCGCTGCAAAGGTGAATAGATTTGTAGCATTGTTGTAAAACTTTTAAAATCTCTAAACAATCACAAGTAGGGCAGTTCATCACAGTCCATCCATTGCAACTGGACTGATGAAAGGTACACCTGTAGGCTACATTGTATTTGGGAAAAGCAGAAGGTAGCAGCATAATGTATTTATTTATTTATTATTAAAGAAAACAATCCCTGTCAGTTCCATGCAGTTTTCAACAGCTATTAAGAAGAGAGGTCATTTTTGTGAATGTTTCTTCTTCTACATATGCATAAGTTTAGTCATCTAGTTCATATGATATTCAGCTTTATTGTCAATGCACAAATTAAATACCAGTAGTCTAAAACAAAATGTCGTTTTACCCAGTGGTGCAAATAACTGATATGTCCAAAAGGGCCTTCATGAAATACATTGCTAGACTGTTCATACACATTTTAACGGGCCAAGTTGAAGAGCTACCGTCCGTTATTGTTCGTGCAAATAATAGGCTGATTCATGTTCCCTTGCATTTTGCAACTATGAGGTCCATGGTTAGTCTGGCTTTCGCCAGACCAAGCTCAATCTTTTAAGAAATCGAAAAAGAAATCGCCGGCAGATCAGGCTGAGTTCACCCAGCCTATAGTAGTTAGGTGTTTCGGTGTCCCGGGTATTGTTGACCAAAAATTCAGGAAGTAGATGACGGGAACACCGGGGCACATGAAATTTGGTGGGTATGTAGCCCCACTAGACTTTTACGGAAAAATTTCGTTTTGTCCCCGGGGGCCACTCCCCCCCCCCGCGCTGGGCCACCCGAAACCCAAAAAATGCAGTTTTTCCTAAATAACTACCTGAACCGTGGCACCGAGGATGAAGACATTTTTATGGTATGTTGGTCTCAAGGGCCCACATCAACCTAGCCCATAATCACTCATTTGTGATTTGCACCCCCCCCCCCCCGGTAAAAAATGAAAATGCAATATCATTCTGCTTTAATCGCCCCTCTCTTCAGTTAAGATGTTCAGAACTGCACCAAATTTTATGTGTATGATAAACCTGACATTCTCTGGGGGTATGCCAAGTTTCGTAGAATTTCATCCATGGGGGGGGTCTAAAAAAATTAAGTTATGTGTACATTTAGTGACTGTAGTGTAGTGTCTCATTGGCCTGTAGATGGTGGTGCACACATATACACACGCACACACACACACAGGCACGCACATACCATCGATATCGGCTAACGGCCGATACATAATTACAAATTCAGTAGGATTAAAGGAAAACCAAATATTCATCATAATTTGCCTGCATTTTCAGTAGTGGCGTTACATAGTCGTTTGTCCACCAGATGGCGCATCGTTGCAGTGAGACGTAATTTTGTTGGGAGTTAATCTAAAGTGGGTTGGAAAGACAATACGCAGAGAACGTCTAATAAGGGTAGGATGATTTCTGCATGACATGTAATTCCCATTTCTTCTTGAAGCCGAAATAAATCTGACAATGTTTATTGGACATGCTTGGTTTTTACTGCAGGTAGGGGAGTTCATCTTAAATTATATCAATAGCCTAGGACGTAGGTAAAATAATGTTACCGTTAGCATTGGTTGAGTGATGGAGGCCAATTTGATTATTGATGTATTTGTAGAAAACCATCGATGCGGTTCGACTGTCATCTCATTTGCTTATGACCATAACATAGGCTACTAACAGGAGCTAAGTGAGTTAGCCACAACACGTTCGCTACGTGATGGTTGTCTAATGGAAAATATATAGACTACCTGAAAGATAACCTGTCTATGATGCATCCTAAACACTGAGAGATGAGTTGATGAGTTGAGAGATGTATCCAGGGCAGGGCTGTACCTACACATATTTGTTGCACATGCTACAAAAATCATTCTTTGCGATGGAAGATTTAGTACCAACGTTACACCGGTCCGATACAGTTTTGCTTATGGCTATACCGTGAGACTGAGACGCTTTTTGTTTGTTCGAAGTGCGTGTTTAGGGTGTGAGAGGGGAGTCAATGTGATTTGATTCCAGCTTGGTAGTTGTATTCTATGCGATTAAAAAACATGTGTGTGTGAAGTATCCAAACAATGATAACGCTTTCATTATGGCTGCTTTAGCCACAGACCTTGAGCTACTGTACAGTGGGTTGGGTTCAATTTAGAAGTGTCCACTTCATTCGCGCTTTCCGTGATTCACACAGCTGCGTGAAATGTATTACTACTGATATGCAAAACTATTAACTTTTCGCCAAGAGGTGGCAGCTTAAGTCCGCTTGATACTGTAAGCCAGGGCTCCTAAATTGGCGGACAGTGTCCGGCCCGCGAGGTCATTTGTACTGGCCCTTTTACAACATAAGCTTGTTGTAAAAGGCATAACTTGTTATATTTAAGAACTAGGTTCGCTAGCTCTGTGTGTTATGAGTCCCATAGAACAACACTGCCATCTACTGGATTAGAAAGTCTGTCAGCAGGCGAATTAGAGGTAGGCTATTTGTGGATCTGGGTGGCTTCTCTGCCGTAAAGATTGTCTCAAAAACACGTGTGCTGATTCACAAATGCGAAAACGAAAACTGCGTGTGCTGGTGATCCACAAATGCAAAATTAGAATTCACAAAGGCCATTTTCAGTTTTACAAATGCCATTTAATTTACAAATACACATCTACAATGTGAAAACGAATTTACAAGTTACAAATATGATTTTTTCACGTGTGGATTTGTGGGACTTTCATGCGAAGAACGTCTCAAAAACACGTAACTTTGGAAAGCGAAGAATGCGTGTGCTGGTGATCCACAAATGCAGAATCACATTTCACAAATTAAATTTTTGGTTTTACAAATGGCATTTTATTTACAAATGCACATCTATATTTGTAAAAATCAATATACGAGTTACAAATATAATTTTTTTATTTGTAGGTATCAAAACACACATGCAAATCAAGAAATATTTGTGGATCCCCCTCTGTGCATATACAAATATTATTGAGACAAATTTAGCTCTATACTTAAGCTGTTCTCCACTCTTGCAGCACATTTGCCACACTCGCTTTAGTCTTGCAGCCACTGACCAGCCCATTGAACAAGTTAGGCTACAATTCATTACATTTGTACATAAGCTGAACGTAAGTGCCATAGTTTAGTTTCAACCTAAATTGGCACTACGTTGGAGTTCATGAACTATTTAACAGGTTGCACCACACAAATAGTTTCTGTAGACAGGTCATCTGCTGGAAACATTAGGCCTAGTTTTTGGTCAAAGTTTTCTCCATGGATTCCTGGTCAGAACCCCTATTGGAACATATTAAAACTTGGGGCATGTTGAATTTTGTCCAAAAATCCAATATGGCCACCGAATTCCAAAATGGCACATTTTTGGGTAGGGAGCTAAAGCTATGCCATAGTCAGTCAGTCTATTCTATGGCCACCGAATTCCAAAATGGCACATTTTTGGGTAGGGAGCTAAAGCTATGCCATAGTCAGTCAGTCTATACAAAGTTATACAAGTTAGGCTCAGAGTTACAAAATGTCATTTGTAATGTCATCTGCGCAACACGTATCATGCGCAGCTTCTCCACTCGCACGCATCACACCGGGCCTGCTGTGCTGTATTGTGTAGTTTAAGTGCAACGTGAAGCTTGAAGATGTAAAGAAAAAAAAAATAAAACAGGAGAAATAACTTCGAGCAAGTTTGGAGAAAAGTCGGAGGTAGGCTATGCATTTGTGCTTTGTTGCGTGCATTAAGTGCGCACGATGTTCACCTATGACAGCAAAAAGACTTTAAGATGAACATGAAGCAGGCTTGCCATGACAGAAATAATGATAGCCAGCCTTCAATGTCCTCTTTTGTCACTTCTCCAAGCATACACCTGAGAGCGAGGCAAGCCCCCACAGAGAAATGCCTTGAGTTTTGCTGCAGGGACATACTTTTACGTTGTAAGTGGCTAACGTTTCTTCATTCGGATTCATTTGCAATCCATTCCATTCTGAATAAACAAACATAGTTTAGCCTGTATTCTTCATTATTGCATTATTCATTGATATAATTCTAAACGGATTTCTAGCTCAAACAGCTCGGACTTGTAGTTGAGAACGTCAGTTATAATGGCCCACACGTATTTAAAAAATGTCGGGTTTAAATCGGGCTCGGGCTCATAATTACAGTTAATGTGTCGGGCCGGGTCGGGCTCGGGCACAATGTGCACGGGCTCGGGTAGGGTCGGGCTTGATTTTTTGGGCCCGATCTAAGCTCTATAGTGGGCTACTGACTTGTCATTACATGAATGCAGATGGGCATTTTTCACAGGTTATCGGGAACTTCCCGTTTCTTCTGTCACAAATGAATGTGTTAATACATGTTGCCTAACAAAACATATACAACAGAAAACGTTCTTCTTAACACATAAATTAGCAAAATCTACCGAAATTATTTGTATGTGGTCGTCACGTTATCTGTCATTGATTTGGGCTACAGCGTAAAACTTTATCTAGCTTCATCTAACTAGTTTATCAGGTGACCAGTCGGCAAAAATGCTTGTTTGGTGCTGAATGAGACATTTTACTGCACAACAAAATTATTACATGTTGGGCTTAGAGGGCAAACTGTAAGATTTTGCTTGATCTGTATGTTACCTGGCTGATGGGTCACGGGAGAAGCAGCCTGTCAGCGACCATGCCTGCTATCTGAAGACGCTTACTGAACTGCTATGGTGTCTGGCGTGCCCTGAGTTCACGTGACAAAGGAAGAGAGATAGGCTGGTCGGGTGTGCGCAAGGAGGTGGCTCATTTCGGGGCATTGTTTCAGTCGTTTTTAATGGCTCAGGTTTTCAAAAGATCATTTCAAAAAGGACCTCAGTAAAATCTTAATAATATTAATAATTTAAAAAAAAGGGCATTTTCGTTGATAAAGGGAAAACTTCCTAGTGCTTTAGCACCACCTAGTGTCTATGTATGCACGCCTATGCATAAAGGTGATGGAATTACAAAAAATACTATTTTATCACTCGGCTAGATATATTGTTACTATTACTATATTAAAGGGAAACTTGGCAGGATTTCCCCCTCTGCTGGAGAAATGTGCATTATGCTATTTCAAACTGTGGGAAAAGGTAACGATAAAGCACATGGATTTGTTTACAAGCTAGCGAACAGTTAGCATAAGTTTGGCAGAACAATGTGGATGTTACAAGGTAAGAAACACGATTTAAAACTAGTTTCTTGTTTCTCACTTCTCTTTCCGGGACGGTAGTCTCAATGTTGCAAGGTTGGTTTTCCGCCTGAGGACGCTAGGCGCAGCGGGAAAAGTCACCATTTTCACCGGAACAGGTCATTTAACCATCCAAATGATTTCTAAATGGGTTTATTACATTGAAATAGTTGCCAAGTTCCCCTTTAATGATAGTAATACTAAGAGCTGCTGAGAGAAAATGACGTAAATCCAGAGATGGAAATGGTCTTAGTAACTGCAGTCTTTGCTATCATCTTTTTCATTCACTGTTACACTTGCAAAAAAGACATTCTATCAGAGCAAGATTGAGAGCGCAACTGACAGTAGAAAACTTTTTCAACTTTCAAGTCTCTTCTCAATCCTCCACCACTGCCATAGGCTACTTCACTGTCAGCAGATGATCTTGCAACATTTTCACTGAAAGTTGCTTCACCCTCCTGTTGTGTTCGTTTTATGTTTACGGTACTAGTTTTGTGTTCCCGGTCAAAAATGACAGCTGCATTATAACTTGTTATAAATCAGTAACACACATATTATCATCTAATGTTGGGATAGACCTTTGTATCAACTTGTGTTCTATTGGATATAACCAGTTTTAAACTTCCATTTGGTATTTACAGTATGGCCTGCAGGCCTCACTGACCTGAGCTCATGCAAGTCAGAAAGGGGAAGATTCCATTGGGGAAAGGTTCCAATGGGGGCTGGCATAGAAGCAAAGAGGGGGAGTGAGGGTGTGTTTGTGTGTGTGTTTTAATGTACAGAAGCATATATAGTCCATCTGATCAATAAGTATGTGCCTGGACTCAATTTTATACACTTCACCCATTAATTTCTAATGGCCAGTCATTTTTGACCGAAAATACACATGGGTGTTCTATAAAACAGTTAAAAAAGTTAAAATACTCAAATTGTTATACAACATATCAACATTTGTTTTGTGTGTTCAGATGCCCTGTGTTAACAAAGCCAAGAAGCCTCATGGTAATGAGAATAAGTTAACAATATTTTTTAGAGAGAAGAATTGTAAATCGGTCATATTTGACTGCAAACACAACAGGATAAGTGCTCAGTTTGATGAGCCCATTAGGAGAGCTTTGCCTGTGAATTGTTGGACTCTTTCTCTCCTCTTGAAGAGGTTTCTCTACTGCTTCTGCAAAGTCATCCAACAACATGCCCTTTGGATCCTGTCCCGTCTATTCTTCTGCAGTCTGTCACACCTGCTGTTCTGCCAGCAGTCATGCATGTTAGGGCTGGGATAAACGATTATTTTTTAAACGATTAATCTAGCGATTATTTTTTCGATGCATCGATTAATCTAACGATTCATTTTTTCAGTCCGATTCGATTTCGATTCGATTCGATTATCGATTATCTCCCCATTAATTTACTAATAGCAACTTATACATGTTTATTTACATATCTGAATGAAAAAACATGAATTCTTTAACATTGCAATATATGTTTATTGCTCTTAAGATTCCAAAATAAAAGACTATACAAGTGCAAAGTAATGCATTCTTAGTCAGAGGTAGCATTCAATAAAGTTCAGTAGTGTAGGCCTATGTCTAATTGAGTGCCTGTCATTTTAAGACGTTCGTGTGGGAATGCTTGCAATTAACATAAACACAGTTAAATGGCTGCTGATGTGTGGATGCAATTCATAACGTAGTTAGTTCAAATAACGGTTCGTACTTCTCCTTTGGACAAGCACTTTTGAGTCTTGGAAAACACTTTTCCATTTACATCGGGATTTTGCAAACATTCAGAGTCAATAAAATGAGCCCTGCATGAATAACGAATACAAGCAGCTGCAAGTAAGCATGCTAAACTTGACATCCAAACAGTATTCTAACGTTAGCTCTGAGATACTGCTTGATTGCATACTGTAGCCTAACCTTAGTTTAGTCTCCTCAATGTAGGCTACTACCGTATGTTGCAGAGTTTAGTTTAACTTTAATGCAGCAGTTTTGAACAAGCGCAGCATGGTCACGATGCTAAGCGGATTTAATAGCAATTTAGCCCACTGTGTTCTATGCAGTGCTTCTATGTGGCAACAACAATCGTGAATATTTTGTTAAATGCACATGCAGAGGAGAAGCGTCTATGAGGAGGAGCAGCGGGCTCGTTACGAGAGAGAGCGGGCGGGGCGAGGAAAGGGAGACATTTTTACTGTGTGAGTAAAAAGTGCAGCTCAATGAAATTATTTTATCTTGTCTTTAATTTAAATAGTAGGCCTACAACATAGAACATAAATGTGTGGTGGCCGGTTTTGATTTCGTAGTGCCCAGCCACAGATTAGTCAACGTATGGAAAACACTGAAGGTGTAAAATTAAAAATATTTAGCAGCACACGTTATGCTTGACGAATCGACGCTCATATTTTGCGTCGACGTATTTTTTGCGTCGACGTCATCGATTACGTCGACGCGTTGTCCCAGCCCTAATGCATGTGCTTTTAAACAGGCAAGGGTTATGTCTTTGCTAAAAAAAAGTACACTTCATACAATTGATGAAGAACTACAGACCTGTCTCCCTTCTTCCTTTCTTGTTGGCTTTGAAGGAAGTGTTCTTCAAGCAAGTCTATGACTTCCTGTATCAGAACAAACTGCTAGACCGTATGCAGTCTGGTTTCAAGAGTGGTCATTCTACTGAAATTGCTCTGTCTGTGACTGAAGCATTGAGAGTAGCTAATGTAACCTATTTACATTTACTGTTACTGTTTAACCTGCGTGGTTTAGCCCTGCACACTCCCGGACTCAAACCCGTAAACAGCAGCACCTCAAATCAGGAGTCTGCTCTGTCATCAGTATTAATTCTACTAGACTTACCTGCAGTGCAGCCTTTGATACTGTAAACCATGACATTTTCCTTTCTACACTGTCTGAACAGGGAATTTCTGGGAAAGATCTTGGTTTGAATCCTACCTTAAAGTGCGTTCTTTCAGTGTGTCTTGTATCAAAGTATCATGATCTCACCACAGGCGTGCCTTAAGGATCAGTATTAGGGCACTATTTACACCACTTCCTTGGGTGAGACCATTCACTCCCATGGTTTTGACTCACTGCTATGCGGACAGCTTTACCTGTCTTTACCACCTGAGGACTGTTTTCCATCAGATTTCTGCATGCCTGATATTTCAGTCTGGATGACAGACCGACACCTTCAACTTCATCTCTCAAAAAATGAGCTTTTGGTGTTTCCAGCTAAAACAGCTATTCCCCAACAGGTTAACATCCAGCTTGACTCCTCTTCACTGCCCCTAACTAGACTGGCACGTAACTTTGGCGTCATAATTGATGACCGACTTAATTTCTTTGAGCATGTAGCCTGAATTGCAAAATTGTTGTTGGCTTGTCCTTTACAACATTAGGAAGATCAGAACTTATCTGATACAAGATTCCACACAACTTCTTGTGCAGGCCATGGTTATATCCAAACTGGACTATTGTATTTCACTGTTAGCTGGCCTGCCTGATTGTGTAGTAAGATCGTTGCAAATGATTCAGAATGCTGCAGCACGCCGGGTCTTCAATCAGCCAAAGAGGACACATGTAACTCCTCCTACTCTACCTTGACTCCTTATAATAGACCTTGGCCAATAGGATACTTACTGGATCTGCTTATGGCTATCTCAATTCTATGATCCAGCTGTACATCACCAACCACTCACTGGGGTCAAATTCAAGACTCTTTTCCTCAGTGGTAACTCGTTGGTGGAATGAGTAGCCTAGTGCTCTCCTTCCTGTGATAGTTTAGGCCCAAAATCCCACATTTTGGGGATATCATTGAATTTATTTTTGGGGGCTTTTTTATCAGGGTTCCTACACATTTTCCATTTCAAAATTCCATACTTTTTCCATACTCAAATTTCCAAACTTCCAGATTTTTCTACACATAATCTTGAAATTGCGGCCACTTCTGGTTTGGGATAACTCAGTGAAAAAAAAAAACGTATGGACAACTGAAGTGAATTAAAAAAAATGACACTTAATATTCGTCCATTTAGTCAGGTAATTTTTCTACTGTATGAGCCAGCTGGCAATTTGTGCAGGCACTCGCTCAATCCAGTGGTCATCAACTTCAGACTGTAACACTTTTGCCATTCTATCTGGCGCATCACAGTTTTCAATGAATAAATACAACCACAAACTTATGTTTTCACCGAGCGGAGCTCATAGACCAGGGGGGTCAAACTCATATTAGGTAGTGGGTCGGATTTGTTGGAATGAGACCTCGTGGTGGGCCGTCATTGCCATCATTTTCTGCATGGGTATCAGAGTGTTATTTGATGATATCACTTATGAGCAAACAAGTACAAATAATGTACTGCTGTACTGCTCTTTCTCTCTTGAAATGCTCTACTTCCATGTTCGTTTTTTCGCTTCTTCCTTCCTGAAAATGGTTTGTAGTGTTAGGTTATCAATTTATCATATCATAGAGATATTGCTTATTACACTTTGTTGAAGATGTGATCTTTTTTTTCTAATTTTCCCTTCCTACCTAAAACATCTGGGGCGCCATATGAAACCTGCTGGCGGGCCTGATCTGGCCCGCGGGCCTTATGTTTGACACCCCTGTCATAGACAATGCTTTAAGTCAGAAGTTAATGTCATTACCGCAATGTCTGGGATTTGTCCTCAAAGATACAAAAAAAATAAGGCCCAAAATTTAAATTATGGAAAAAGTCTGAAGTCTACCTAAAGCTATTTCTTTATTGAGGCAATTTTTTTTTTATTTAATCCTACGACAAAGATCCTCCTAAGTACGATCATCAGTCAAACGCTCCCATATGCCACACAACAGTTTAAGTTAATGCATGAGACACGGTGCTCATTGACTGAGAGCCCTAATTTCAGCAATGGGGAAAGTGCAAAGTCAATGTTTATAATTTAAAGAAATGATAGTTGACAGTTAAGCAACACAACAGGAATGGTTCATTATGACCTGAGTAGTGATTAGTACTGTAGCTGCAATAGTCTGGAATTACAGATATTTCTCCATACCCTTTTTCCATACTTATCCAGACCTGGAAATTACTAAAATCAAATTCCATACTTTTCCAGGTTTTCCATACCGCGTAGGAACCCTGTTTTATGCTTTTAATGCGACAGGATAGTGGAGAGTGACAGGAAGTGAGTGGGAGAGAGAGTCGGGGTGGGATCCGGGAAGGACCACGGGGCGGGAATCGAACCCAGGTCGCCGGCGTATGGTGCAGGTGTATTTATATTGAGTTTTTGAGTTGAGTTTGAGTTAAATTTATATTGAGTTTTTGGGAAAATGTCTAAATGCCATATGTTTTAATCTGCTTAAGTTAAGGTACCCAATTTATTTGAACTGTATTTAACCTGTAAGAGGTTTATGTTTGAAGGAAATTTGATGATTTCTGAGATCTGACAAATATCTGACAAAATTATAATTTTTTAATGATTTAAAATTGTTAGAAAAATACTTAGGGTTTTAAAATCATCAGTTAACCTCTGTAAATATGTATTTGATAGAAAATAACAGTTTTTTGCTAAAATGACACTGTTTTTACTGGAAATGTCCCCATAGCATAGCAAAAAGTGTGTAAAAATGTGCCATTTTGGAATACGGCGGCCATATTGGATTTTTGGACAAAATTCAACATGCCCCAAGTTTTAATCTGTTCCAATAGGGGTTCTGACCAGGAATCCATGGAGAAAACTTTGACCAAAAACTAGGCCTAATGTTTCCAGCAGATGACCTGTCTATATATCGCAAAAAAACACGGTATCGCAAAACTTGGTGGAAAAGTTGGAGCAGATCCGACTCAAAGGGAATTTCAAAGTATTTCTATATAGTAGCCTGGCTATTGCCGATGTCCTTCATTTCATCTTACAACATAAACAAATGCAATAATAGTCTAGTGAAGTCAGAAATGAGCCTGTCTAAAGGCCTCTTGGAAATCATGTGGCATATGTTACATTAAATGCGCACTCAATTGCGATTCGAAGCAAAAAGTAGCCTATCACTGATAGCCTAACGACGTTAAATTTCATATTTGTAAATGTGGCGACGGCAAAACGTTTTGTGGTTAAAGTGAATCGTAGGCTATATAATAACCAAAGAAAGTAAAGGAGATGATTTGCAACCCCGTTCACCAAATAAAGGCCGTGGTTTGTGTTCCTACAATATGTTGGCACAAAACAGAAACGTTTTCATAGTCATCGTGAACTATGACGATGCCTATGTTCAGTAGGCTATGTTTTTCATTTATTCAAGCAGTGACATTTGGTTTAATACATGGGGTAACGTGAGGTGCGTCAGAAAAAAGATGGGCCTGTCCCTCTCAAAACATGTTAAAATAGTGTGAATAACAACCAGAAAAGAAAAAAATCCCGGGGGAGACACCCCCGGACCCCTGTGTTATTATTATTAGGCTATTATGACTAGCCTGCCCCCACTGCTAGGTCACGGTCATCTCATTTAAAGGTGCGATTTGTAGGATTGTTACCGAACGTTCTGTAGGCCAAAATCAAAACACTGGTGAACGTTCTCAAGACTACCAGACGCGAGCCTCTTCTGGGTTGCCAGATGTAATGAAGACTTAGCTAACGCAGCTGCTTAAACGTTTCTCCAACCATGACCCAGCTACACATTACGGAAACAGCGAAAACAAAAAATACCTCTAACCAACGTAACATAGCTGAACATTTAGCTGAAGTTAGCGATGCAGATGAAGTTTAGCCTAGGCTAGGCCTACCTGTTGTGGAGAAATATGGCCAGCTCTGCGTCAGACTTGATATTCTTCATTTGACGAAGACGTCACCATCTCAGGAAGCTCCTCCGATGTCTACTTAATTTGTTTCTTGTTTTAATTTTGGAAATGTACCTGCCTCTCGTAGGCGTTCATAACTACAACTGACAGCTGTTGGCAGTTGGCCTTTGCTAATTTGGCAACCCAAATAGGAGGACGCGCTAGCCCATTATTAATACACTATTCTAGAATTAATCATTCAAAACATAAACGAAAATTCCAAGAGATTCCGCCCCGTAACTCATTTTTTTTTTCATGGGTTTTAGGGGTTTTACGGGTTAGAGTAGGCCTAGTGTTGTCAAATAAGCCATTATTTCAATTCATCGTGTTTCCTTACTCTCTGACAACATATGGTGATCATTTTTGGAATGGTTACAGTTTATTTTCCATTATTTCCTACATACTGGACCTTTAAATGGTGGGAACGTCAAATGTAACAAGTAGGCCTATAAGTCAGAAGAGCTAGGCTACATATGCGATTGATTACACATTTAATTCACCTGAACAGTGTTTGAATCCTGTTTGTACTCACTGGAAATCTTGGACCTAGCAGTAAAGCACAGATTCTGTTAGTGTTATCTGATCACAGATAACAGATAACAAATCACAGATTTCATTCCGTAGGCTATTAGCCACCAACAACCGGTTAGGCCTAATGATGTTATGCATGTACAAAATACAACATTTGAACACCCATATTGCTGCTGTTGTACTTCATATACAGCTGTTAATGTGATTACTCATATTTCAAGCCACATTTCTCCGGCCCCTCAGTTGTGATGCTTTTCATGAACTGGCCTCCATTACAAACGAATTGAATAGCCCTGCTGTAAGCCATTGTTTCCCAAAGGAGATTTTATTTGGGTCGCCAGCATAGCCTAGTGACAATTTATGTTGTGTAATAGGCCTAGCATAGGACCTACCTTATATAGCTTAGTTTGTTAACAGTCACGGTTTTGTCATAACTCCCTCTATGCATTTTTGCATTTATAATAGCTCTGAAACCGGGGGGCGAACACGTCGCAGGGGGGGCGCCAGTGCGTGGATATCTCAATCGCAAAATTAAACAATATTTCTATCGGGCGCCTACCATGGACTAGGCTGGGTGAACTCAGCCTGATCTGCCGGCGATTTCTTTTTCGATTTCTTAAAAGATTTAGCTTGGTCTGGCGAAAGCCAAACTAACCATGGACCTCATAGTTGCAAAATGCAAGGGAACATGAATCAGCCTATTATTTGCACGAACAATAACGGACAGTAGCTCTTCAACTTGGCCCGTTAAAATGTGTATGAACAGTCTAGCAACGCATTTCATGAAGGCTCTTTTGGACATGTCAGTTATTTGCACCACTGGGTAAAACTGCATTTTGTTTTAGACTACTGGTATTTAATTTGTGCATTGACAATGAAGCTGAATATCATATGAACTAGATGACTAAAGTTATGCATATGTAGAAGAAGAAACATTCACAAAAATCCATGACATGACCTCTCTTCTTGATAGCTGTTGAAAACTGCATGGAACTGACAGGGATTGTTTTGTTTAATAATAAATAAATAAATACATACATTATGCTGCTACCTTCTGCTTTTCCCAAATACAATGTAGCCTACAGGTGTACCTTTCATCAGTCCAGTTGCAATGAATGGACTGATGAACTGCCCTACTTGAGATTTTAAAGGTTTTATCACAATGCTACACGTGCTATAATCTATTCACCTTTGCAGCGCCAGTAGGCTACTTTGTGTGCGGCCCGCCACCACACACATTCCAAACAAGCATATACACAAAAGTTTCAAGAGTGGGGGATGGAGTAGAAGATGGAGACAAATTCATTAATTATGATTTATTTTCGCGGAATGGATGTACAGGACTGAACGGCGGTCATATTTTGTACCGCTATGCGGTACATCTAGTTTCAGATAAATGATTCTGTTCCGGAACATAAAAAATGTAAAGTTTCTGGTTTTGTTTCTGTTCCTAGCAAAGCATCAAAGGTTTCTGGTTTTGGTTTTCGTTCTGTGAACCGGTTCAAAGCCTTGGTTATAGGTGTGTCCCTCTAAGAGCATGTGTGGTTGGCACTGAGTAAATTAGTCGACAGGGCCAGTAGGTTATAGCACTATTACTGTTATAGGTGTGTCCCTATAAAAACCATGTGGTTGGCACTGTTGTCAGTCAACAGGGCCAGTAGATGACAAGTTTATTACTTTATCACATTTCATACACAGTGCAAATTCAGTGTGTGTTCCATGGACAAAAGGTTAAAGGATAAAAGATTACAGTAAAAATGTCTTGAGTGCAGAGTGAAAAAGTGACAAGTGTTCTATGAATAGGGTGTAAATTTAGAGTTAAATCATAGACACTTGAAAAAGCAGAAGCACGAGTCCAGGGACAGCAGATGTCAAACAGACTGGCGGCTAATCCTGTGAACCTAAACCTAAATAGATAAACCTATGTAAGATAGATAGATAGATAGATAGATAGATAGATTCAGATTTATTCAAGATTTAAACCAAGCCTGTGATGATTAATGTGTGTGTTTGTTTGTATACATCCTGTGTGTGTGCGTGTGTTTACAGCGCTGGAAGCCCGAGTGGAACAGTATAACAAGCAGCTTGGCCATGCAGCTGAAGGCACTCTGACAGGGCCGTGGGCGTCCCGTCTGCACATCCTGTTGCCCCTCAATGCCTCAGTCAGCGCACGCCTCGAGGATGACGACCCCCGCGTCCGATTCCGTGAGAGCCTGCCTACTGTGGAGATGGACCGTGCCGGGGTGCGAAACAGAGTTTACAAGAACAGTGTATACAGCGTCGTGGATGCAAACGGACAGGTGAGAATGAGCTCTTTGTTCATTTCTATGGAATATAAATAGTGTGTATGTACGGTATATGTGTGTGTGTGTGTGTGTGTGTGTGTGTGTGTGTGTGTTGAAAACCATTTTTAACAATAGCATGTAACATGGTCTTTCTACCAAGACCACCTGAAGAACTGCATGTGTTTGTATGCAGAAGACATACGCAGGTGTTTGTCTCTCTCTCTCTCTCTGTGTGCGCAAGCATCATGTGTGCTGTTATTTTGTCAAGACAAACTTACTCTCCCTTAGAGACTCCATGCTGACTGGTGCTCTTTTGAAGCACTGGATGGATGTGTTAATCAGATGCAGATAAATGCTATTTGAACTGGTGTGCTGTGGAACTTCAGGGGTTTTCCACGGCATTCCCCCAAAACACACAGGCATGCGCACACACACTGTCCTGTGTGTGTAATTTCACTACTGTATGGGTGTCACCGTTCTGCCCGCACACACACACACACACACACACACACACACACACCAGTGTGTCCTACAGAATTTAATTCTATTTGTGGTTGTAGGTTTGCAGAATTAACTTGAATGCAACAGTTTTTAACACATCAGTGCAGTGTCGTTATGATTTTAACCAGATTTAAGCACAATTTAGTACAACCAGGAAAATCATTGTGTGGTGGTCAATGTTGATATTGTGGTGGGCCGCCACAAATAAGTCAATGTATAAGAAACACTGCACACACAACACACAGTCTCTCTCATTCTCCTGCATGAGTTTGTGTGTGTGTGTGTAGGTTTACAACTGCATCCTGGAGTCGGCCACCCCTCTGATGACGATGTACCAGATGTCTCAGGAGAGCACCGCAGCCTTTGGGCTCTCTGAGCGCCGGCAGCAGGTCCTGCTCTTCTACAGAACCCTGCAAAGCATTCTAGACAGCTCACTGGAGTGCCGCAACCGCTACCGACTCATCCTGCTGGATGGTGAGACACAGAGTGTGTGCTGATCAATCAAAAGTTTACTGTAAGGTAGTTCATTACGTTAGTGGTACTACAATTGTGATGTTACAATGAGTTGAAATTTTAGGCAATTTGTTTGTATTATTGTACTGCTTCTGTTGTAAAAAAAGATAGCTAATTCCTTTGGAATGGCTTGACTTCCTGGTGGCAGATGATTCTGTTTCATGCAGACATATTCTTTCATGATGATTTGGTTCTGTCTCTTGTGGATGATGTGCACTTTCATAATGATTCTTAAGTTCACAATGACACGCAATTTCCATTTAACATACACACTAAAGAATCTGAAACACACACCTCTCACAATAGGCTCATTCGACATTGTGCACATTCAGCCAGTAGGCCTACTGCATGAAGTTGAATGAGCCTAATGATTCTGTTTGCTGTAGACAAATGATCATAATGGTTCTGTTTCCTGTAGACACATGCTCATAATGATTCTGTTTTCTGTAGACGCACACGCTGGTGAAGATCACTTCCTGTCCACGGAGATCCTGAGGCACCTGCAACAGCAGGACAGGGAGGAGTTTCCCATGGAGCCGCCCGCCAAGGATGCACGCAGGCCCACGGAGGAGATGGGCTCTCAGGGGGCCAATGGGAGGGCGGCGCTGCCCGGCGGTCCAATGAGCAGCATCAGCCTCATGATCAGTGGCGACAGCAGCAAGACGCTGACGCCGGACATGCCACACACTCTCCGCGCCGAGCCTGAGGAGAACTCAGAATTCTAGCACAGAATAAACAGCTCCCACATCATCCTCCTCTCCTTCTTCTCTTTATCTCTCTGCTTTTCTTTCTTTTCATGCTCTTTCCATGCAGTCCTTTAAAAGCTTTTTCCAGCCATATCTACTTCCTGTGCCTTTCCTAAAAATAAACCTCAGGGGAAGTGAAAACTCTTTGGTTGTTCAGGGCTTCAGTATTACATAGGGGAGAGCGGGGTAAGATGAGCCATTTTTCACATTCTTCATCATTCTGATTTTTCAGAGGTTTTGTTTTGTAATCTTCACACCAAACAAAATTTCAAAGTGTTCTACTACTTCTGTAATCAACAAATCTTAGATATCTTATACGGGTAAAGAGATATGCTCTCTACAACAAAGTTGGTCTTGTGGCTCAACTTACCCCATATGTGGGGTAAGTTAAGCCAACACAAGATTTCATGTAAAATATTATTATTTTCTTCAAACAATAATTTAATTTCTATCAACAGTAACAAACACCAACATTTAACTGTGAATGTGCCAAATAGATTCAACTGAAAATTTTCCAAGACATGTTTAGGCCTATAACATTTTTTGTCGCCTGTTTACCTTTGAATTTGCCCATTTAATTCACTTAAATAAGAATAATTAATTTGCTGCCTAGTCTCTTTAACTCTTAGTAACACTGAGGAACCATAAAGAACGAGGTCACAAAATAAAGGCAAACTTAAAAATCTTACAGAGGCAATACAAGTACTACCGTAGTTAGCTGGCTCAATTTACCCCCGTCCTGGTGGCTCATTTTACCCCACAACCACCAGTTACTAAGGTAACATTCATAATTCACTCTGGACATAAATGAAATCCACTTGGAGGGCAAAAAAATCATATTTTTACACATATATTTTTTTTGCCACATTTGCCATGTGCTGTACTATTCCACATATTGTAAAGAAGGATCCCCTCTTCCTTAAAATGTGGTCACATGATAACATTTGTTTACAGTTTCTAGAAAAAGGGGTGGCTCATCTTATATGCTCATTTTACCCTGTTCTCCCCTACTGATATGGCACTGTTTGTAAGCCAGACTATGATAGGAGATAGGGGACTATGGTTAAAGTTATTTAAATAAAAATAACTCAAATTGATCTAGATGCACCATTTCATTGGACTTGTGGAGGCAACATTGATAAGATTTTTTTTATGACACTAAAAGTTCTTAGTAACTTTATTTGAATAATTTCCTCCTTCACCCATCCAGGTTGTGCTCCCTCTAGTGGTATATTTCAGACATGTCATCCACATGCATTTAAAGCATAGTCACTGTATGTGTGCTACCACATCGGGACATATTGCACATTAGCTGATCTGTGCTCTGCTAGGCTATCTGTCACTCTATAATAGAGTCTATATTTTGCAAGAGCGGTCAGGCCTGCATCTGACCCTTATCTAATTTACCACATTTGTCCTCCTCAGTGACCTCATGTCCGATCTGTGCGTGCATTAAAAAAAAAAAGCTGGTGTCTGTGTAAGGTGAAGTCATGGCTCTGTGTATGAAAAACACACAGACAAAACACATACTGTATTGGATGTACTGTTCTAGCCAATGGTCATGTTCCTTCAGGAGCATGAAGGGAGGTGGTGTAATTTGATTGGCTGTTAAATTCAAATATCAGGATTGTGCCCAATTCATGTTTACAGATGTTTCAGTTTGGGTAAGACAAATAAAAGCCCCGATTGTCTCGATTTGAGTGCAGAGAAGAACCTGAAAAGTACCCTTTGATCACTGGTGACTAATAAAGGTTCTGGATAATTCAGCCTAATCTCTATTTGTGACAGCTCTTTGCTCCAAGGCTGAATGACTTGACTATGATGACTATGAAGACTATGATGTTATCAACCAGACCTAAAAGGAAATGCTCAAACTCCTTGGGAAGCCCAGCATCTAAATACATAAAAAGTAGAGGGTTGAAGGTTGTTTTGCCTACTCTGCAGGATTCAGACAATTCTAAAGGTCCAGCATTGCTGTATGTCTGAATTGTGTTTATATCCTCTCAAGTGATCATGTTTAGAGGCTGTTCCGATATGCACGTAGCATAAAGCAGGTATCACAGTCCAAAAAATCTACAAAAGACTCTCTCTCTCTCTCTCTCTCTCTCTCTCTCTCTCTCACACATACACACACACATACAAAAGTGTATGTATGTTTGTTAATAGTTATTAACAGACACTTTTGTCCAAAGCAATTTCCAATGACACCAATTACATTATGGTACATTACAGTTTAAAAAAGTAAAGTAATATAGCATAAATAATTAAAGAAACAAAATTGGTATCTAAAATAGAATTAACTAAATAGAATTTAACAGAATAATAACAATACCATAAAAATATTCTAATAAGCTCTAACAACAACAACACACACACACACACACAGATGAAGAGAGAGAGAGAGATCACATGATTCTGAACATGATTGAGCACTGGGCTGTGGTTGCATCAGAAAATCATTAAGCATTTTAAAGACTGTTAGCAGTGAAGTTTGAAGATAGTTTATATAAAAGTGTCTGCTAAATATCAGTCATATTTACCTTTATATGTACTGTAAGTAGTTATGTTAAATAATAATAATTGAATAATGCTAATGAGCCTCGTGACAGATCCCTAAGTCACATAGTCCTAGAACAGAACACATTCACCTGACTAGCGTCCCAAACACACTCACCTGATTAGCATCACGAACACACTCACCTGACTGATGGTGAAACCTGCCTATCAGGTTAATCTGTGACAGTGATGGATTAGATGCATGTTCAAAACAGATTTCAATCATGCGCCAGATCAACCGGATTCCCCGCAGCTGACATGTCAGTAAAGATGGAACATGCCACCATGCATAATAACAAATAAAGTAATTATATACTGCATTAGGGAATTAAATAATAATATAACAATACAAACATTACATAATAACAAACCCAGAGTATAAATGTAAGTGCATACAATAAATGTGTGTAGTTTTTTATGGACATGCGATATTTAGAGGGATTATTGATCTTTTGCCTATCAAAACCAATTTCTGGATATTAGCCTACACTAGCTACAAACAAAAACATTCTTTAAATGGTAAAAACCTATGATGGCACTCAACCATAAAAGATTTCCCGCACAATTTCTGATGCAACTTCCCACATAATTTCTGATGCAACTTCATATGCAGGACATATGATGTCTTTCTAGTTTGTTGCAATCAGTTATTTGGAAGAGATAATAACATGACCATGATAAACTCTTCCATATTGGATATGGTTATTATGGTTATACTTACCGGATGCTTTTTCCCAAACTGGCTTACAACATAATAACAATTAAGCAATACAAAACAAACAAACAAACAAACATGACATAATATTAAAAGAGCATCAATTATAAAACAACCATATTAGTAAAAGGAAACCTTACAAGAGCCTCAAAGCCCTAGTGAGATGACACATATTAATTAAAGAGATCTTAAAGGATTATAGTGAAATGACACGTATTAAAGAGATCTTAAAGGATTATAGTGAAATTACACATATTAAAGAGATCTTAAAGGATTTCAGCAACAAGTCAAACTCATCAATATTACAATTTCAGACTCTCAACGTCAGCAATTTATTTATCAGTAAAATTAATGGGATCCCAAAGTCGTAAGGTCCCAAGGTCGTAAGGCCTTATCTAGATAAGAACCCCCCCCCCCCACACACACACACACAGACACACACCCGCCCCACACACAAACACAGAAAAAAGAGTCAAAGAGCCAACACTACTCCTAATCGTCACAAATAGGAACAGAAATGGTGTGACTAAGTGTGGTGCCATGCTGTATAGCCTACTTCCTCTATATGATTCCACAGAAGCAACTAACCCTGTAATCATTTCGTCAACCTTGCCATTAAACCACATATGTCTGCTTTACCATGAAACACTTGAAAGAGAGAGAGAGAGAGCGAGAGAGAGAGAGAGAGAGAGAGAGAAAGAGAGAGAGAGAGAGCGTGCTGGGTGAGGTCACTCGGGAAAATTCCCGAAGTTACTGAGTAACTCATCTGCGTTGGTAGAAAGGCTTCCAGACTTCCTGTTTGTAGCTAGTCATAAGGTGTGGTGTGGAAGGACGTTTACCTGGGGCTGGGAGGAGGGGCGCTGGGGTGGTAGGCTTCTGCTCTCTTATTGGCCGTAAGACCTTATCTAGACAGTGACTCATGTATGATCTCATGATGTCTTGACTGCTAGACTGAATGGTACAATGACAACTTATATAAGATACAACTTGAATTTCCCCTGGGGATCAATAAAGTATCTATCAATAAAGTAACTATCTATCTATCTATCTATCTGACTGTGAGTTTAAAGCAGACGAGTCTGTTTTAGGCCATGTACACTCTTGACTCAGTTAAGTGAAGATAAAGCAGCCTATATGTCTTCTTTGTGTAGACAGCTTTTGTGTG
Organism: Alosa pseudoharengus; assembly: GCF_046254945.1. Lineage (NCBI taxonomy): Eukaryota > Metazoa > Chordata > Actinopteri > Clupeiformes > Clupeidae > Alosa > Alosa pseudoharengus. The sequence goes on along the minus strand of NW_027468630.1, from coordinate 27,330,760 downwards.
GATTAGTGTGGATACAGATATGTCTGTGTGTTAGGTTTTTCTCTCATGGTGGTCCAGCTGAGGTGTTGAGTATAGCAGAAAAGAAGGCGTTGTTGAAATGGGTGAAATGGGTGGACCTAGTACCTTCCAGAGGGCAGATGCTGGAAAAAGTGGTGGGTTGGGTGGGAAGTGTCACTGAGTATTTTGTTTGCACGGAAGTCATGGAAGGATTATGAGCCACTGGGCCCCTGGGCATATTATGCGAAAAGACCCTCCCTCTGCCTGTCTCAGCAAATGAGTAACTCAGCTATTAGCTGAGCAAAGCTTTTAATTTTTTTTTTTTTTTTTTTTTAAATAGCCCCTTAATGACTTCTGGCAAATTTTGTGGAAAGAAATGGACAGATTACATTACATTACATTTGGTTGATGCCTTTTAACCAAAGGCGATTGAGACATACAAATAACCATCAAAAGATTCAAGGCATATTACTGAAAAAAAAAAGATGCCAATTAGAAAGCATGATTATTGCATAGCGTAAGCTGTGTTATTTGACTGAGGGGCCCCATTCAGATATCAGGGGTGAATAACATAACCCATTGTATATGATAGAGGGGGCCTATTCAGACATATCACATAACATAGCCCGTGTTATTGAGGGGGCCCATTCAGATATCTGGGGTGGAGAACAGTAGCGACTTCACACAGAGGCTTGGGCTTCAGGGCCCCCTGAGCCCTTGGGTCCTTTGACCTGGGCCCGGTAGGCCTGTTCAGTTATCCATTACTGCCTACAGTAGGCTGAGGGAAAGTCACAATTGTATTGAAGGCTGTGGTGACAATCCACTCCAGTTTCTTCTTAGTGTAGAAAGGTTACTTGTCAGAGCTCTCATACCAGATAGCCCATGGTTATAGCCTAGCTGCTATTAGCCTAGACAAAAAGATGTGAAGTAAATGATAATGAACAGTATAAACCCAAAGGGTCAAACTAACTGAAAACATTAGAGGAAACTAGCCTAATCGCCTCCCATTTCCTTTTCCTTACCTATTCACTCAATCAATTTAAGCTAACACAAATATTTGATTTAAGTAGGCTACTGGTAACTTAGGCCTATGTAGCCTATTTAGATTTATATGACTAAAGGCAATTAAGTCAATAAGGCTACTCATTCAATGAAGTTGACTGTACATAAAACACAGGTCTTTGTGAATTTTAGGACACATTCTGGGCAGTGAATGACATGCAGATTTAACGCCTCAAATTTATGTGGGTCTTCTGACGGCATTAGGCCTTGACCAGCCAACATTATCAGAATCAGAATCAGCTTTATTGATATGTGTCTGCCTCCTTGTTGTCCCTGTCAAGGTTGCCAAGTCGTTGACAGGCACGGGCAAGATGCAATAGCCTATACAGCTGAAAAAGGGTGGGAATGGTGCAATATCAGTAGCCTTTAGACTGAGGTTTAAGATTAAATATAAATTCAGTGCAATGATAATGTATTAATAACACTAGTGTAACTGGGTTGAAGTACACATGAGGTAGATGTGCAGAACAGTGTTGATTGATTCAGTGTTGATTCAGTGTAAGGGTGGGGGCTGTTACTGAGTGTTCAACAGAGTGACTGCTTGGGGGAAGAAGCTGTCTTTGTGTCAGCACAAAACCAAAAGCTGTCTTTGTGTCGGCACAAAATCAAAAAGCACCCCCCCATTAACAGACGGGCATAAATCAATTAACTCTGGTTTTCTCTTAACGCTAGCCCCTCATTCCTAACCCAGGGCCGAAATCGTGCAATGCAAGACGACTGATGATTGCACGAGACTATCAGCCAGCCAGCTGACTTCACCGCGCAAGGGTGTTGCGAATGCACAGTAGCAGCTGTGTTCCCATAGTGACGGTAGTCCGTCCCACACGCGTGAGTTACAGCTGATGCAATAGCCGATTACAGGAGCGAAGCCTATAAATGCGACACAGAACCTGTACCCGTTGCATTCAAGCTCTACTCACAAACATACATGGATAAAATAACCCTACGACCTGTGTCTAAGGTGGGCGAAGTATCGGAGAATTTCAAAGAAAAATGGTCTATACCCCCGCTCTTGTGCTCGGAACAGGACTGTCCGTCGGGATGGAAGAAGAAAGCGTTGGGGAGTTTCTAAGAAAGTTTGCGTTTCGGTTCACCATGGACAAAGACCGCCTGAGAACCTGCGATGGACTTAAGAAAGCAATTAGTTCCTCGAGTAAGTAGGCATAGTCTGTCATATCCATATTCCATTTTCGATGTTGGCTCAGCTCTTAGGGATAGTCTATAAAAAAAAGTCGAGTTTTATGTTGGAATTGAATAGACTAGCCTAAATGTAGTCATTTGAGTTATCTGATGTAACATTTCAGGAGGATGTCAGTAACCCAGTCCCATTTTCGTTAGCCTACCGTAACAAAGGTTAATCCCAATAGTTGTTCAGTGCGTCCCATGACCAAGCACATGGACCTAGAAAGGGGCTGATTGTGTTCGTTTCCCGGGGAGATTGGAGGTCATTTGCTTAATGTGCTCAGAATAAAACGTCACCAGTCTTAACATGAAACCATGACTAATCGTTCTCTTTGTTGCGCAGGTCTTGGATCGGAGTGCAGTTTGGAAGAGGAGAGGGAAGAGCGGAGCATCCAGCTAGATCTGGTCCATCGGATTGAGAGATGTTTGTCCGATGCCAAGACGTCCAGTCTCGGGTGCCGAGAGCTGTTGCTTCCGCGCCGAATGATCTCATATATTGCGCGAGACATCCTCGCTGCCTCCACCGATGAACCGTGCGGGCTACGGGGCGCACTAATTCACCTGTTCTTGGAGACCAACGGCGCACTCCAGAAACTTGGCAACGTCGTCCCCATTGATCACCTCACTCCGACTTTCGAGCTCTCTGTCGTGCTTCGACTGGACCAGGACGGCTGGCCACCCCTCAGGAATCTCTTCGGGACCGACAAGGTGCTCCGCCTTCGACCAGAGTACCGGCTCATTAAACAGAAACTCTACTCTTCGGCCAGCCCAACCATCCAGGAGCACAACTCATGGTTCTAGAATTTAGATGTAGGCCTAGGTCTAGTTAACCTATGCTTAGGCTATACAGTAAATGGGCAGTGTCAGTATTTTCACTATCTAGGTTATCGTGCACATATTACTTTACATTTGATTTTACATAGCTGTTTTGTTTTGCATACTCTCCCTGAGAAGGGAAATTTGTTTTTTTTTTCTTATTAGGCCATTGTGGCCGTCTGATTTTTGGATTACGGGTCAATTTAAGTATTTTACACTGTTGTGTAATTGTGTATGGACAGTTAAATGTGTTGAGGTGAGAATTGATTTAGGCATGCAATTTCTAGACAAGAGCTTCCTTGTAGGCTATTACACTAATCTAAAGTGCTCACTCAAGGTTGATCCAGCAGGGTCAGGCTGTTAGCAGAACGTTAAGCTTCAGTTCTAAAGAAGCACTCGTTCTATTTTGGATTGTTGACTGGTTAAGACTGCAAACTACTGGCACAGTTTTACTTTTATGTTGGGTGGTACAACTGTGAAACATTATTTATTGACCTGCATGGGGAGGTTGTATAAGTGTCTATAGTTTGTTTATTGTGACAGCTGAACTGTGATGGATATTTGCTCAAGGATAAAAGGCTGGAGTGAATGTATGAAATTATAACTTCTACAGCTTTCTTTTTTTAATTTTTTTATTTGACCTGTGGTTGCATCTGACAGTATATGTGTGGTGAGCAAGCTGGTCTTGCTCACATGTCTTTGATACGGTTTTATATGTGACCCATGTCAGTATTCCCACTGAAGTGAACCAAGTTACATAAATATGTTTACAGACCTCAGAATCTTGTGGTTTCTCACAATCTCCTTTATTCAACTCTACATGACAACACAGCCATTACACTAAAAATCTGTACACATATACTGACTTTCTTATGTACAAAACTAGCTGCTCAGTTCACAACCAACACCTGGAACACACATATAGGTGGTAAAACACTTGCAAGTTGCATGTGAATTCTCTTAAGCTCTGCCAAGCGCGCACACAATCCTGGGGGGGGGGGGGCTCCACACACACACACACACACACAGTCCGCATGAAGCCATGGAAAGTGTAAGTGTACAAGAGTTTTACATACAACCCATGTGTTACGGTTGTTCTGGGTAACCGTGGTTGCGTAAGTCAGTGCTAGACTAACTGCTTCACACCAGTTTAACATTGATGACCAATTCCCTAAGGCTTGAGTAAACAAGCATCTTACAAATGCTAAACATTCCAGTCATGGTGACACTAAGACACTACCCTTTCTACCACATCAAGAACAATGCAAAACATTTGATCAAATGTTTAATAGTCTGCATTGCTCTGAATATGGAAAATACTGACCAAATTAGCTTGTCACATTTGTACTAGATGTCTGTTCTCCACAACTTACAAGAAATACAAATGAAATATATAAAACCTACCACAACCCTTTTAATCTTACTAGGATTTCCAGTTTGAACTCACACAAATCAAAACAAACAATGGTGTTGATGGGAATATGAGACAACTAAGGTACAAAGATAAGATGTGCACTTCTTGTACCTTGATACCGCCAGTGAATTCAAATAATTTTCTTGCAAGTGTGAGCCTTCAAACTGCAGAATTTAGACATGAATACATGGTTGCTCCTATAACTTCATCACAACTAGTACTTTTTCAGAAGTCCATGTACTGGGGGCAATGAACATCTACGCTTGATCCACAGTGTGCGCATCTGTGGGGTTTGTGTGTGTTTATGTGATGTGTGTGTCTGTGTGTGTGTGTCTCTGATGCACATACAGTGCCACTGCATTCAGGCTGTGCAGGACCATGGCTAAAGTTAACAAGGATGAGGATGGTGATGATGGTACATTCTGAATAGCCTGAGCAGATATTACATAGATTTCCTGAATCATAATGTTAGGAGTTCAAGAGCAGAGAACTCAGCTCCTCTCCACGGAACAGAACAGGGCCACAGTCAGTGGAACCCTGACCAGAGGGAACCCGGCCTCTTCCTGTTCAGCAACGCATGTCCACTTGGGCTTGAGGTCACTTCTTCATCTTGAGGTCAGCCTCGATGGCACTGCGACGTCCTCTGGTGCCTCCGTCCTGAACAGCAGAGGAACAGAGAGATGGAAGGAGGAGGGAGAGAGAGAGAGAGAGGGGGGGGGGGGGGGGGTGATGGGATAGTAGAAATCGAGAATCGAGAAAGAGGGGGGAGGTAGGCAGACAGACAAAAGGCACTTTTTCAGAACTGCAGATCATAGCAGATGAAAGGCAGCTTTCCACATACACAGCATGCAAGAGAGCACGAGTGTGTGTTTGTGTGTGTGTGTGTGTGTGTGTGTGTGTGTGTGTATCAGAGTGAAAACACAGGGGAGTTTGCCAGAGTCTGAGGAAGGGGGCACGGGACAGTGAGTAAGTAAGATAACGCATAATACATAGATCGAGACACTGTGTTCAAATGTGTGTCCAATCGTACCTGTTAAAGACAACAAAATCACAATATACACCACATTATTCATGCCTAAACCAACCAGGGGTGAATTTCTAGAAAGGGTCGCTGGCTAACCTTCATCGCAATCTTTGTAGTTAGAACTGTCATTCTTGGATTTGGTGTTTCTAGAAAGGGTAGTTCCAATGATCAATCGCAAACATGGGCGGGAAGTTTGGTAGTTGGAACGACAGGTTGAGAGTAGTGGTTGAAGCGTCATTCAAGGACATTTTGCGGTTGTCAACATTTTAATTGCATTAGTTTGCCTAGACTGACCCTCTATATTCATACCTGAACACCATCCAATTGAGTATTTTATTTATCATTTAACATTTTACATTAATTCGTCTTAAATGTAGGGGTGTAATGACGGAGGTTGCAGTGGTAGTCACACACACACACCAACACACACAACCACATCCACAACATCTACTCATCCACGCCTGCATGTGAGCAGACGCTAGCCTAGAAATCTAGACGCACCCTAGCGGCAGCAGATGTAATTTGCAGCCAGTGTAGTATAGCAACTCTCGGTTGGCTTGCAAGCTGGAAAAAATGAAACTTCTATTAGGCCAATCACATCGTATATACAGTCGGCGACGGTTCCGCGTGAATTTCCTGCTACTTGAAAACAAAGAAGATGGATGCTGCTGCTGGCGAACAGCGGTCTTTGAATCGCGACTCGAGTTAAGCTTTTTTTAAATTGGCAAAAATTTGATCAACTAGCTAACTAGCTCCGCTGGTGGGAAAATGCATGGGACTCATGAGTTGTAGCACTATCCTATTGCGTGCAGAGGAAATTTGAAAGACAACCGTTTATCTCGCCCCTCGGATTGAGCAGTGCCAATGGTAAGTTCCCAGACCCTACATCTTGATGTGGGTCTGGCTCGTCAGGCTAAGCAGACGCTGCAATTAAGAAAAATTGCGACACAACAAAAACATTTTTTAAAATTAATTATGTTAGTTGTGCATTCTCTATAATTTATATGTATGATGTAGCTCTACAGATGCTCTAGTAATGTGCAGGACATCAACACATAGCCTGACGTCATTAACACTGCAGTGTTAACTTATAGCCTGACGTCATTAACACTGAACAGTGTTTTGAACTTATAGCCTGACGTTATTAACACTGTAGGCTAGACTTCTAGACTCTGGTGTTACAAGATCGTTGTTTGAGCGAACGTTGCGTCGTACCACGGTGGTTTAGCGATGACGCAGCTAACTTTTGTAGAAACACAACCCTGGTGACCATCCTAACCACAACTTACCGCTAGCACGCACGCACGCACACACACCAAAACAAACAAAAAAAAGTGTGTACTGAGGGTACTTCACCCTCACTGACACAAGGGGGTGCAGATAAAACCAAAGAGAGTTCTGTTAGAAATGTTGACTGTTCTGTAAGCAATAATTGATAAATAATAAATGCATAAATAAATAAAAGCATACAACGCGTTCTTATTCCTGACGCTGTCGTCACTTCCCCTACTTAAATTCTGAAGTTGTACATGGAATAACGTCCCTTACACCTAATGAACTTTTCAAATTCTATGGCACCCAGGAGAGAGAAAGAGAGAGAAGGGCTGCAATATGCTTTACCACTTAGTTTAGCTACTGAACAGTAACAAGCCCACTCTCATCAGTGCATTCTTGGCGTTTCAGGATCAGACAGTATCTGTATGTCACGTCACGTATGTCAAAATAAGGATGAGACCATGGCCAGGTGTATGTTACTGGTATAGAACTGAATATGCCTCAATACCAAAGGCTCTTGCCAAGCCCTGTGTAACTGACGCAAGGACTGAACATGCTTTTGTACTGAAAGCTTGGGTGCTTACCTGTCAACACTCCCATTTTTCCCGGGTTCTCCCTTATTTGAAGGTCATCTCACAGCACCCTCCCGTTTTATTATTTCTCCCGGAAAACTCACGTAATTTGCATGGCCTTCAAACTTCATTTTAAAATCATTGATCCGTTCATTTTTTCTGTTAGTCTGACATCTCCCAGGTTGCCAGATTGTGTATGAACTACACCCTACACATACACGATCACTTACTTTCAATTTCAACTGTTTTGTCATAAAACCTGGCAGCCCAAAACCAAATAAGGAAGCGGGTGCCGACTGCACAGCCGGAGTCTCGCAAGCGAGTTAGTTGAATAGCCTACTCAAGAACTAGCTGTTGTCAAATTGTTGGGAATTTAATTGATTAACACATTACATAAACTGTTATTGAGTGTTGTTGATACACAACTGGCAACTTGTGTCCTCGGAACCGAATCTGACAGCAAGCAGCTTTGGAGTTTTGGAAGTAGGCTGCAGGCAGGCATCTGGTGGATACATTCTGGCATGCGTAGGCTTTCGGTAAGGTAAAAGCAACGACCAAAATGCAGTGTTGAAACACGTGTATGAAACATGTTAAATATGCAAACACTGTCCAATCAGGGTCCATTTCAAGAAAGGGAACTGTGCCAGTCTCAGCGAATCATAACACCACACGTTATCCCTTTACAGAGACATCTCACTAGCAGATGAATCATAACACTACACTTTATCCCTTTACAGAGACATCTCACTAACAGATTAATCATAACAGAAACTAATTCATTTATCAACTTAATTATCAAAAACAATTCAATCTAAATTAAAATAGAGTACTAGAGCATGGGAAGCTGAGAGATAAGGACAAGTGGCCCTGCCCTGCAGGCTGGAGAGTGAGGTCTCCGATGACCAGCCCAAAGCACCCAACTTACACCAAACCACTCTGATCAGAGTGCTTTTGCAACACTTACTTCAGCCTTCACAACCAGTATGTTTGTGTTGCATTGGATGCATGCTATTAGATATGCTATTCTTAAGAGTGCGTGTGTGAGTGTGTGATTCATTCTTGCTATGTGTTGCATTTAAGAACTTGCACCTTTGGCTAAATTATTTAAAGGACATGTACACTGAGCTCATGCTCTCATTTTTCAAAAAAAAGTAATAGAAAAGTCAGACAGATGCTCATGATTAACTGGAATAAACCATCAGAACATGTGCAAAAAAATTAGCACACAATAAACTGTTTACACGTTCACATTCTGCATTCTGTAAGCTGAGAGGATTCTTCTCTATTTGCGAACAAATCGATTTCAGTCTTTGTGGTTGAGCTGAAACATTATATTTAAGTTAACGGAAGTGCGTTGATGTTTTAGAGGACCGAACAACTTTTCTAGCTGGTTTAAGGCAAAGATTATAGTCGAGTTCTCAGACGAATGAAAGCTTCGCCAAAAGTCAAGACATTTCCAGAGAGAAAAAGAAAGACACACGCACACACACATATGAGCGTGTGAATGTGTGTGTTTCTGGCCCTGCACACCTTTCACTTTCCCCGCCCCGAATGTGTGTGTGTGTGTGTGTGTGTGTGTGTGTCTGTTCATGTATCTGTGCAATTGCATATCTATATGTTCAAGACAGAGCATATGGATGTGTGTGTGTGTAAGTGAGAAAGACAGAGAATGTGTGTGTGTGTGTGTGTGTGTGTGTGTGTGTGTGTGTGTGAGAGAGAGAGAGAAAGAGTGAGAGTGAGAGTGAGTGTGTGTGTGTGTGTGTGTGTGTGTGTGTGTGTGTGTGTGTGTGTGTGTGTGTGTGCACGAATAACCTGAGCCTATCCCTGGATACTTACAAAGAGAGAGAGTAGGAAAGCGGGAGAAGCCATGGGGATAGAGTCCTGCAGGAGGGCAAACAGCACAGTGAGAAGAGAGAACACGCACACCCACACAAGCGCGCGCACACACACACAAAGAGCACAGTGAGGAAGAGATTGCACTCACACAAAGAACAATGAGCAGGGATGCACGCACATTACTCAGACCAAGACCAAGTCGAGAACACACACACACACACACACACACACACACACACACACACACACACAAGTGCAGACACACACACAAAGAGCAAAGCAAGAATATAGCACAGGACCACAGAGAAAAGAGAAGGCAACAAGAAAGCTATAGGAGCAGGCACATGCGCACAAGCACACATCACTCTCTCTTTCACACACACACATAGAAGCACGCACACAGGTGATAACTCTTACCCGCTGGACCCCAGAGATTGTTAGTCTCACAAACCTTGTGAACAGAAGCTCATGTCTTAGAGCGACAAGCTTCACACACAGACGTAAACAGCAGGGCTTAGGAGACATCAGGTGACATCTGTGCCACTAAGCCCCCAATAATAACACACACATAGCACCCGATAGACAAAGCACAGGTGATTTTTAAAGTGAACACACACACACACACACACACACACACACACACACACACGAGAAACGAGGGGGTTGTGAACACACACCTCTTCACAGATACGCCTTCTTAGGACGTCCAATGCAGGTTGGTTCTAGAACCAGATTGCCCAGAGAGAGCATAGTCAAACCAGGATGAGCACATGCACTGAATATAGGTGTGTGTTTCATTAATAAGCAGTGAACACAGAACGGTTTGCTTACTGTTAGAAAAGAGATCCTGAGATTTTCACAGATGTATTACTTAATATTACTACTGACTGTAATTGTGTGTGTACGTGTGTGTCTCTATGCGAGATAAACTCATCTAAAAAGTTAAAAGCCAAAGTAATTTCTACATAATAAAGCATGATGAAAATGAAGTCACCAGTGACATTCAAAAACAAAGACAATCTGACAACAAAAGTGAACAATCATAAAAAGAATAACAATTTCCAGCAATCAAAACAACATTAAAATCAACATATCCATTTCTGCCATTTCATGTAATCTACCTGTGTGTTACTGATACAGTTTATAAAAGTAACCATTTCCACTGGGTGAGCAGCAGGATCAAGATTTAGCACACACACACACACACACACACACACACACACACACACACACACACACACACACACACACACACACACACACACACACACACACACACACACACACACACACACACACACACACACACACACACACACACACACAGTAGAATGAGACAGCCACCAACAAAAGATGCCAGCAAAGTAGTCACACTGACGGCATCAAACACAAAGGCATGATGGTGGCAAGAGCAGCATGTACGTGCACACACACACACACACAAACACACACTTGCACACACACTTGCACACACACACAGGGTAGCCAGGAAATGAAGGGATGACAGCAGGTGAGTAGAGGAGAGGAGAGAAGGAGAAATTACCCTAATGTGGGGTAAATGATAGAGACTGATCATTTTTTATGTCTGTAGGTGTATGTGTATTTGCATTTGTGAGCGCGTTTGTGTGAGAGAAAGAGAGAGCAAAAAGAGCAAAAGAGTCTACTGGTGTGCAGGTCCAGAACAAAGGACAGGGAAATAGCGCAGCTACAGGTAACGTTTCTAAGTATCGTAGCACTTACAGTTGGGCACAAACGGCATCTGTCGCTTTCTATCTTTCACTCTCGTTCCTTCTCTCTCGCTCTCTCTCTGTCTCCCGTTTGCTCTATTTCCCTCACAGTTGTTTTGATAAAAATCAGACTTACTGCAAAAATAAATGGTACACACGCACCATCACACCCCCACAAACACATACCACAGCTTAAATGAAAATGGACACTTACCAGCGATGCTGACACTTACACAAAAATGATACTAACATTCTCACAAAACACACACCTGACCTCCTCTCTCACATCCACCACATGGTGCTGTACATGTAGGTTATTGTACATGTAGGCTAATGCATTAGCTTACTATTGTGCTGTACATGTAGACTAATGTGCATATAGGCTAATGCATTAGCACATGTAGGCTAATGCATTAGCTTACTATTACATAGCTGGTAACACTCACGCATTCGATCGGCGTGAGAGCGTGTGAAACCAATCAAATGAATGAATCTCACAGTTAATGCGGGAGAGTTGGCAGCTCTGGTATTGTGCTGTGCATGTAGGCTAATATGCATGTAGGCTAATTAGGGGTGTCACGATTCTCCAAATCCTCGATTCGATAATTTTCGATTTTAAAGTCACGATTCGATTTTTTATCTTTTTTTTAAATATTACTATTAATGCATTCCTTATATGTTATTTACTTTTTGGCCTTTTCCTTTACTGTTTCGGGGGGCTTTTATTTTGAAACCGTTCCAACCGCGAGGTTGTAATGTAAACAGAACTAACATTAGGCTAAAACAGAGACGTGAACATAGTGAAATGAAACAACACAGAATAATAATTTGATTGTTTCAGCATACTCCGAAGAGACCCAAGGTTAGTGTTCATGGAATATGTACTTATCAATGTGCATTTTAAGCCTTAAAGTAACTTTGGACTGTAACTAGATCACCTTTTTACTTGCTAAGTTGAGTAGGCAAAGTTAGTTTTAATTGACGTGAATTAATGAATACTTCCACACCGGTGATTTCAAAGTAGCAAGAGGGGCTTTGATTTCGGTAGGTTGATGTGTATATTTTAACTGGCTGCAGACTAAAATTAGAGTAGTGTTGACGCTGCAGTTCAGCACGTGCGTGTGTGTTTGTGCGTCTTGGCATACATGCTGGACGTGACATTGGGGGTGTGGCTGCATCGTCGATTCTACTTTTAAGTTCGAAGTTCGAGATTGAGATGTCATTTCGATCGATTTCGAAATCGTGACACCCTTAAGGCTAATGCATTAGCTTACTGTGCTGTGCATGTAGGCTAATGCATTAGCTTATTATAAGAAAAAATTGCCTTTTCATGTCTGTATTCTCATGCCATTATTTACAGTATTAAATGACATGTTCAGAAGTAGGCTACCTTAAGGAGGTTATGACACATGTAAATGCAATAGATGTGTGAGTGTATGTAGCAATATATAAATTAAGATTTAAATAGTCATAGACTTAATATGCATATAGGTAATACAGTCAATACAGTATCTGTCTGTGTGTGTGTGTGTGTGTGTGTGTGTTCACTTGTACATGAACACATGTGCAGGTGTGTTTTCTTCCTGAAGTCCTTTTGTAAGTGGCAATACAGGCATAGGTACTGTGTACAGTATTTGTATGCGAGTGTGTGTGTCCGAGATCAGTTGTGTTTCCTCCTAAAGTCCTTTTGTAAGTGTGTGTGTGTGTCGCTGTGGTTAAGCGTCTGCTATATGAGTAAATGCAGGTAAATGTGTGCTTGAACAGGGACGACTAAGTGGCCAGGCCAAGACAGAGAGGAGAGAGGAGAGATCTCTGAAGATGGACTTCAGCTGAGATGTGAGTGTTTGGATGGCACACACACATATATACTCACACACATACACACACACACACATGTATGGTCTGTGGAACACATGCAGCTTACACAGCCAGCAACGCAACCACAAACAAGACCAGCAGTTACTTCTCCCATTCTCACTCACACACAGTCACGTTTAGCACTGTGGTGTATTGGGATAGATGTAGGTCAGTGTGTTGATTTGTTTTCAAAAAGTATGTATTCCTGACTGTCAGTGAATCAGTAGTGGTGCTTCTGTTTCTTACCCCCACAGGCCTCTAAGTTTTTATGTCAGGCTGAGGACCAAGAGTTATATGTGAGGTATATGTGTGTTTGATAGTATTGGTCTATGTGTTGGGGCTCAGAACGTTATGTGCATCTTATATGTGCACAAATGTGCCTGTTATCACAAACGTCTATGTGTCAGAGTGTGTGTGTGATAATGATTATATGTGTGTTAATGATTATATGTGTGTTAATATATGTGTGTGTGTGCGCAGTGGTATTGGTCTATGTCTTGGGGCGCAGCTATGAGTGCACAAGTGTGGCTGTTATTATGAATATCTATGTGGCAGTGTGTGTGTGTGTGTGTGTGTGTGTGTGTGCGTGCGTGTGTGTATGTGTGTGTCACACCTTCTCGTTGGCGTCCTGCTTGCGTGCGCCCTCGCGTCCGCGCAGGCTCTTGGTGCCGATGCTGGCCTCGGACGTCTGCATGATGAGCTGCGTGGCGAGGAACTGCTGCACCTGCTCCAGAACGTCGCGCTGCATCTCCAGCGCCATGTGGAACACGTCGTGGTCCGAGCTGTTGTACATGATGGCGTTCTGGAACATCAGCATGATGTCCCGCTGGAACTCCGCCGTCGTGCGGATCACGCCCATCTCGATGTTCTTCTTGATGGCCGACAGGTCCATGGGCCTTGGGGGAGACAGGAGCAATGAGTGTGAGTGTCTACGTGTGTGAATTATGTATAGCATTCTGTGTCAGTGGTGTCCTGTTTTGTGTGTGTCCCTCAATGTGTACCATTGTGTAGACAACCAACCCTACATCTGATCTTTTGAGTCTGTGTGTGTCTGTGTTTGTATAGAGGTGTGTTTGCAATCCTGCAGACATTTTCTCCTTAACAGACTACCAATGCAGTGGAAAGGTGAGCTACTTTAACACATCTGGATACAGTGCAGTCAGCACCTACCTGTGTACAATGCTGTGGTAACCAGGAGCAATGTCATCAGACACAGGCTGCAGGAAGACGCTGGCATACCTGAAACATAACATCCCATTCACATCAACACCACGAGTGGGAACTCCTGTCATTTCAGAACAGCAGAACAGCAAAAGGCTTAAACGTGCTCTTAGACAATCGTAAAGACGTAAACATGCTCATAGACAATCACTAAAATGTGTGTGAACATATAAATATGCGCATAAGCAAACATGTGTGTGTGAGTGAGACAGAATCTGCATGAATACATGCATGATTCCTTAGGCATACAGGATTTAACACAATTAAATACAGGAAATCAATATGGTTGGTTCACCGCGGAGGCTAGTGAGCTGAGCAGGGATTGGCTGTAGTTAAATGTGAGACCAGTAACCTGACCTGTGATTGGCTGCTGCACGCCAGACCAGCATGATGGATTTCTTCCAAATCTTTTGAGCCTGAAGAGCCTCCTGATCCTCACTGCACATGGAACTGAGAAAGATGGGCACGAGTGGGGGAGGAACATAGAGAAAGAGAGGGAAAGAAAAAGAGAAGGAAAGAGAAAGGGAAGGAAAGAGAAAGGGAAGAAGAGAGACAAGGGCGTAGAAGAACGGTTGAAGAAAGTGAAAACATTTATTCAGACGGTTTACACTTTGTCAATAATACTATTTAACGTTCATGCATTTTAATAAAAATCCCTACACACACACACACACACACACACACACACACACACACACACACACACACACACACACACACACACACACACACACACAGAGTGAGCCTTACAATTGTGAGGAGGCCGGGCTGCTGGCGGTGGAGTCCGCCGTGGTGTATCTCTGGGAGTGTGTGCCGTAGCCGTCCTCGCTCTCGCTGGCCGGCGGCTCCACCTCTGACATGTACGAGCCCTCGCCATCCCCCTCACCACACTCCTTCTCCAGCATGGCCTCGTCTCCATCCACCTCACTCCCTCCATCCTCCTCCTTCAGCTCCTAGAGAGCGAGAGAGCGAGAGAGCGAGAGAGCGAGAGAGAGAGAGAGAGAGAGAGAGAGAGAGAGAGAGAGAGAGAGAGGGCCACACATCAAACCAAATCAGAGCAATTCCTTCATTCAGTTTTATTCTAGGATTCTAGGTCCTTATGTATGACATACAATTCATCTGTGAGACTGTTCCAACACACACACGGTCCTTACCTTTGAGTCTTTCCCTGATGCTGAACTGTCCTCCGAGTCTGAAAGAGAGCGTGTATACAAACCATTATGCCCATACCATACCAGAGTGCAGACGCATTGTCTGTATTGTCTGTATTCACTCGTAGGGACCCATGGGGCATTTATAATAGCTTCTATGGGCCAATCCCAAAGTGAGCTCTGAGGACTAAAGACTAAAGACTCACAGTTTTAATTGATCTCAGGTGCTAAATGAGTGAGTGTGTGAGGCCACATGTGCTCAGATAGGTATGAATGGGTTTGGGCACTTCATGAAATCACATGTTACCTTGGTGACGTTTCATAACAAAGATGTTGCTGATACTTGCCGGTTTGGGAATTTTCATTTTAAGTTTGTTACTTTTCACATGGCCAAGGCACAGGAGATGCCTGCCTGTTTCCACATTCTTTCAAACTCTTGTTTTACAAGCTGGTTGTGTGTCGTGCAGTTGTTTACCTTTGTAATTTTCGTATTTCCCTATGGTCTCTGCGGTAAACGTCACAACGCTTTGAACTGTTGGTAATTCCCTTTGGTGAAGTCTGCACTGATGCAGACTCACGGAAAGGGCTCGGTAAGTGTGTACTCAAACCCTCACACCCTTAGAAATACGACATTGGGACAGCCCTAAGCCCTTACGAATTTTGCGAGAACGTGCAGCAAAGTCTGTGAGTCTGTGAGTCTGGATTGGGCCTATGAGCTTGAAGATGACATCAGAAGTGTGCACATCTGAGACTGCATGGCTGATTCACTCTAGCAGTGTGTGTGTGTGTGTGTGTGTGTGTGTGTGTGTGAGACACTTACCCAGACACGGCGCGTGAGACTCCGGTTGGCTCCAGTCCTCTTGCTCCTGCTTGATGATGGGGCTGTGCGCTCTGGCCTCCTCAGTCAAACCCTCCTCCACCCCCCCTTCCCCCTCGCCTTCCCCCTCCCCCTTCATCTCCATGGCCACCCCCTCATTCGCCACCACGGCGACAGCTCCATGGACATGCCCTGTGTCAGCCCCCCTCTCCTGCCCTTGCGCCCCCTGCTGGTTATAGTCCTCCACCTCCGTTGGCACCTCCATACCCCCCTCTATCTGTCTCTGCACCTGCACCCCCACCTCCATCGCCTGGTCCCCCTCTTCAGACGCGCCGCTGGGGCCCGGGGTGCTCGTCTCTGGGACGGGGGCTACAACTGCTGCTGCTGAAGGGCTAGACTGGGGCTCCGGGCCTGACTCTAGGGGCTTGAAGGCCTGGGGCTCCCAGGGGCTGGGGAGAGCGTGGCCCCCAGCCTCCTCACACAGGGACAGGGCCGCCTCCACAGCTGCGGCGTCCAGAGCCTCCACCGATTCGTCCACCTGCAGAAAGGAGAGTAGGGAGAAGAGGAGGGCAAGACGGTGGAGAGGGAAAGCGAGTGATACAGGGAGCAGCAAAGAAAAGAGAGACAGTATAAGGTGTAAGTAAACAGCATAGCAAAACACGCTAGTAGCATGTCAAGTGTTAGAACAGCATTAATAGCATATATGATAGTTATATGCTGCATGTCAAGACATTTAGCCTATTTTCTTATTGGATAAGTAGCGTAACACCCGCAATTATCACTTTTGTTCGGAAACACTTCAAAATAACATTTGCTAAATTAACCTTACATTTTTCAGTAGCCATAAATGTGTAGATTTGAACAAAATCTGGTTGGGTTCTTAACGGCATTTACTGCCTGAAATATCCGATTTTGTTTACCACGCTCGGAGTTATAGTGCTGGCCTGATGGGTCGCCTATTTACGCCGTTTCAACGGCACACGAACGGTTAGACCGAGAATTCTCTTCATGAAATGAAAATTCCACTGGAGCTCCAAGCGGATGTGTACACGCAGCCTTACAACACTGTTTACAGCTCTTCGAGTCACGGTAAAATATCATTTTTGGTACATAGCTAATGTAGATACACCTATGGTGTGGGTGCTTGCGTTTCTTTAGGAATCCGCCGTCTTGGTTTGTATAGAAATGGATATTAAGTGACACATACACGCAAGACGGCGGAAATACAGGACCGACTGTAATAGGGGGAGTTCCAATATAATGCTAATACTGTGATATGACTGGTGCATATATGTTTATGCATATATTTTATAACACATTAGACACCTGTTGCATCACACCAACAAAGACCTGTGTGTGTGTATGTGTGTATATATGGCTCCAGCACCTTCTCCTCTATGATGGCCATGATGGGCCCCCACTGTGTGTGTGTGTGTGTGTGTGTGTGTGTGTGTGTCTCCAGCACCTTCTCCTCTATGATGGCCATGATGGCCCCCACTGTGTGTGTGTGTGTGTGTGTGTGTGTGTGTGTGTGTGTGTGTGTGTCTCCAGCACCTTCTCCTCTATGATGGCCATGATGGCCCCCACTGTGTGTGTGTGTGTGTGTGTGTGTGTGTGTGTGTGTGTGTGTGTGTGTGTCTCCAGCACCTTCTCCTCTATGATGGCGATGATGTCCCCCACTGTGGCCAGGTCCAGCTCCTCCTCCATGTATGACACGGCCACTAGGTCCTCCACCATCTCCCCCTCTCTGGGCTGCTGGAGCTGGGGGCTGGGCGCCGCTGGCCCCTCCTCCACTGCAACTACAGACAGGACATCATTCTTCACCCACAAACACCCACACCCATAGCACGCATTAAACACAACCCCCAGGGCCACTGCTTCACATTTAAACCCCCTATCATTGTATCAGCCATAAACCCATAGACTTCCAACATAAGTCTACAACCCAGTGCCCATAACTCAAGCAATTCAGTCACTTTCTCTACTTTGCCCACAAAGACATTGCAATTCAAATGCATTACAACTACACAACACTGAGCCCACAAGAGTTTACGAGCAAAACTACTGCACCTTCATACATAAGTGATCATCCGCATGTGCTCCACAAACACTACATTACCCACAAACCCAATCCACATACACCTGCATGCACTAGAAGGCCAAACTACTGTGGTATAACCCCTCCTGAAGGACCCAATGCTGCAGCAACACAGGTGTTTAAACGCTATAGGTTGTTACTCCAAAGCAGGTGAGACCCAATGACTATTACTTCATGTACAAACTAATTCAAGATAAACAGTAGGTGTGTGTAGGAAGAGTGGGAGGGTTAGATGGGGAAGAAAGAGAGGGATAGAGAGAGAAGGATAGAGAAGCGAGAGAGAAACAGAAAGAAGGATAGAGAAGTGAGAGAGGGAGAGAGAAAAACAGAGAGAAGGATAGAATAGAAGTGAGAAACAGAGTGATAAAAGGATAGAGAAGTGAGAAAAAGAAAGAGGATGGAGGAAAAGTGAGAGAGAGAGAAAGAGAGAGAGAGAGGATGGAGGAAAAGTAAGAGATAGATTGTATGGAAGAAAAGTGAGAGAGAAACAGAGAGATAAAGTGAAGGAAAAGTGAGGTAGGAGTGACCGACAGAATGAAAAAACAGCAAGACCTGTAGTGGGTGGGGCTGGGAGGTCCATCTGGGTGGGGGCTACTACATTGTTGCTATGGGTAACAGGGGGGTCTGCATTGTTGCCGTGGTGACTCTGAGGGGTGGTCTCCAGGAGGCGGGACAGAGTAGGCGCATCTGACACACAGACACATAAATGTACACAGATAGACACACACACACACACACACACACACACACACACACACACACACACACACACACATGTAAAGCACTAACACACTGTCTCACAAGCCACACTGCTACTGTATGGGCACTTTAACAAACAATGAACGCTACAATTAAACAGCACAAGATGCAGTTAAGACTTAGAACACTATACTACATACACGCACTAATACACAACACAGACACTAGACTGGTTGGAACTTTTCTGTGCACACCATGGACTTGATCTGTGGCAAGTACAGAAAAGGCCGCAGCCCAACACGATCATAAAGCTCTTTAACAAAGGCAGCTAGAGACACAGAGCATCAGAGGGACAGGAGGCATGAGAGAGAGTAGGGCTGTGGGACAGAGCAGAAGTGGGCATGCGTGTGCTGCTGTTGGAGAGAGCAGATGTGGGCAGAAGTGGGCATGTGTGTGCTGCTCTGGGAGACAGCAGAAGTGGGCATGCGTGGGCAGAAATGGGCATGCGTGTGCTGCTATAGGAGGGAGCAGAAGTGGACATATGTGTGCTGCTCTGGGAGAGAGCAGAAGTGGGCATGCGTGTGCTGCGGTAGCTACCTGCTGTGATGTCCTGTCCCTGGGGCATGGGGCAGGTCGTGGTGAGAACTTCCACTCCATGAGAGCCGTTGCTCAGAGCAGCTGCCACCTCTCCCTCCACCACCTAAAAACACATGACAATCCCCATCAATCAGTCACCACAGCAGCTTTTACTCCAAATGGCCACTTCAACCATAAACATCATTTTTAGAGATGTTACAGTATGACAATGTAACATCACAATATTACTAATAGTGACCAGAATGATCACGGGTACTATCGGCATTATTACGGTATTATTAGAATGTTCTTACACTAATCATTTACATCACAATCATCTTCACCATCACCATACATGATCAATATCATCACCATTGCCTCTCATGCTGCCCAATTCTCAATTCTACTCCCTAGTCCAATTCTACTCCCAATTCTCTATTCTACTCCCTAGTCTGGGTCTGCAGTCTAAACTACGTCTTTCTATGCTGCCATCACCCTTTCCCCTACTTCTTCTTCAATCCTTCTTTCCACCCCCCTCTCACTTCCTAATCCCAGTCCTCCGTCCTGGTCTCCCGCTCTCACTTCCTAATCCCAGTCCTCCATCCTGGTCTCCCCCTCTCTGCTCACCAGACGTGGGCTGGCCGAGATGAGGCTCCCTTTCTTCAGGAGCTCAGAGAGGAGAGGGGAGGGGGGCGGCGTGGCCTTCTGGGCCAGGAGCTTCTTCTGTGGGGAGTCGTCTACCAGAGCCCCCAGGCTTTCCTTAGGCCCAACCGCCTCCACTGGCATGAACACGGCCACAGCTGGAGCCTGAGGAGACAAAAGGGGAGAGATCAGAACAGAGCCAGTGAGGTGGGTGGGGAGAGGGGAAGAGAGAGAGAGAGAGAGAGAGAGAGAGAGAGAGAGAGAGAAAGGGAGAGGGAGAGAGAGAGGGAGAGAGAGAGGGAAAGAGAGAGAGAGAGAGAGGGAGGAGAAGGGTGGGGAGAGGGAAAGAAACTGTCCATCAAATCTGACTTCCTGTACTGTTCCATTCCTCCAACTTGAGGCCTCTCAGTACGCACAGACAATACATGATTAAGTCATGACAAGCATGGCAAGTGCTTTTCTTTCTTTTTTACATAAATCTCGTGACATGTTTACTACTGTTTTTTGTTTTGTTTTTCTGGGAGGGATTGCCATGCCGACACATCCAGCTGACTCACCGCAGGACTGGCGCAGGGCTCCTCTGTTAGTGATTGGCTGACGTCACTGCTGGGCGGGTCCAGAACAGGGGAGGTGGCGCCCAAAGGGGAGCGCACAGTCACGCTGGGCACACGCTTGGGTGTGTTCTTAGCAGCCTGGCGAACTACACACACACACACACACACAGTGACGTCAAAACATGCTTAGAAGACAGGAAGTGAGTGTGAGAGCTGGAGAGTGTGACAGAGGTAGTGCAGTGCAGAAAACGTGTGGGCATGTGAAGACAGCATGCAGTGACACACTGAGTGTCTGTGTGTGTGTGTGAGTGTGTGTGTGTGTGTTTGTGTGTGTGTCGCTGGACGCTGTACTCATCAGACAGACAGACAGGCCATAGCGGGACGTGTGTGACACATGGCAAGTGTACAAGTGTGGAAGGGTGTGCCTATAGAGAATGGACGCTGTACCCTGATAGGCTGCATCCGTGGCCCTCTTCTTTTGATCTGCTTCCTCCTCATCCTGTTTCCTCTTCCTGCCAGAGGAAAACACAGTGGGAGAGATGACAACAAGGTCAGGTACTAAACACACACACACACGCACGCACGCACACACGCACACAAAAAACACTATTCTGTTGCATCAAACATTCTCTAAGACACCAGAGGACAGGAGAGTATTCGTGAGACAGAGACACACAGGAAGATGGACAGCTGTCTTACTGCTCGATCTCCCCCCACACCTCGTCCAGCTTGGAGTCCATGTGGCCCGCCTGGATCAATTCAACTTCCTTTTTCAACTTCCTGTAGAGAGAGAGGAAAAAAGAACCCTGTTAAGCCTCAGTATGACCCAGCAAACTCAGTCTAATGGCTCTCAAAGGGAAGCATCTGATACTTATTTAAATCGATGTTTGGCTATCAAAAAGTTTCCCATCATTTCATCAACTAAAAGTTGAGCCCCGATGTGGATACCCATTTCCTATAAGCTCACTCTGTGGCATAAAGGATACACCCTTATTCAATTATGTGTCCCTCCCTCCATGACAGCCAGGGGTGTAGTGGTAAAATAAGAGGTGGGTAAACTATGAATTCTGTGGTCACGGTAAGGTGCCATGCGGTATCAGATTTTTAAAAAAGGCATTCAGAACATGCTTGATGATGGCGGAGGTTATTGTCCAATGTTTATAACAATACCAATGGTATTAAATAGTTCCTAGAGTGTTGATGAGTGTACATATTGTGAATGTGGATAATACAGTGCGATTTTTTTACTGTCAAAAGATGCAATTGGTGAATAAACTCTTTTGAGAGGTGGATAAACTCTATTTCTGAAATTTCAGAGGTGGATAAACTGCGTTTACTTGCGTTTAGCCTCCACTACAGCCCCAATGACAGCCTACATGTCTTATGTGCCTATATGACTTCGAGGAGCTTATAACCCACTTCCACTCCTCACTAACTGGGAGGGCACTAAACGCAGCACGCCACAAATGGAATGGAATTTGGTGGGAGGGTGTAGTGGAGGTGAGTTTAGAAACGGCCCAAAGGCAGTCCATAGGAAACTGGTAAAGCAGCAGAAGGTATCTGTAGGGTTAGGGACAGGGTACCTGTACTTCTCCTGTGTGTCTTTCAGGAGTCTCTTCAGCTCCTCGATCCTCTCAGCTGTTAATCTGCGCACAATCACATCTTCAATGGTCTCCACCACCTCACCTTTCTCCCCACGCTTGCGTCTGCAAAAACACACACAGTTTGTTCTAAAACATTCCAAATGGCCTAGGGCTCCAAGTTTACATTACAGAAATGCACACACGCACATGTATGTGTACACAGGCTTTTAGGTATTCTGACAAAGCTAATGCTTTAGACTTCAATTGGCAGATTTCCGAGAGTTTTGCTAGACTTTCCATGAAATGTTGATAGACTAAAAAAAAAAAAAAAACACACATAAATAACTGCAAAAATACCAATGCAATACACCAAAACAAGATAACTTGGCCACTCACTTTGGTGCTTCTGTGGTCTCCAACAGCTCAGAGTACTGGGAAGCACAGTGCTGCAGAGGTCACAAAGAGAGCAAAGGTCAAAGGTCAACACTTTAACAACAGCACTAACATCCCTGAGCTGTCCTCAACACTTAAATAACAGCACTGACATCCCTGAGCTGTCCTCAACACTTAAACAACAGCACTAACAACCCTGAGCTGTAGTGTTTTTTTTTCAATCACTCTGTGTCCATTCTAGTAGATAGTAACTAAAGAACCTAAAGAACCTGTACCTTCTGGGAGAACCAGTCTGGGGGGCGGCCTGGCTCAGAGAAAGGCTTGATAGCTCTGCTGACTGATACCCTGCAGGAGAGAGGTCAGGGTTAGGGACAGACAAGGTACTAGGGATGTAACGATTACCGGTATAATGGTAAACCGCGATAAAAATGTTGACGATATCAATTACCGTTTTCTTTTCAAATATCATAATTATCACGGTTGATTACCGCAGTGTGGAAACTGTGTGTTTAATCCTTCCCAGCTTCATCCAAGCCTGCTTTTGACATACAGTAGGCTTGGTACAATGAAACAAAACTGGTACCCTACTGATTCTGTTGTCTAATTGATGGTTGATTTTAAAAGGCGGAACAATTTCACTGCAAAATGTGCACTGTATCATGTAGCCACTCTGCGTCTTTTTATGTTCGTGTCCACATTAAATCCATTCCACTCACGTTATCAAGAGAATACAGTAGCCTAGTTTTATTTTGAACGCTTACTTTGGTCTCATTGGATCCAAATAACAGAAATAGCAAACTAAGTTATGGTAGGGTAAGTTAAGCTATAAGCACATCACCAATTAAACATGAAGAAAAAAGTGAACAGGACACTTTTTGAAACTATTTCAGTATGTAGGCCTATCAGTGCTTTCTGAACATATTGAACACACTTTTAGAAATACCGTAATAATACCGTGATAATTTTGGTCACTATAACCGTGAGGTTAAATTTTCATACCGTTACATCCCTACAAGGTACATGGGTCATTCTGTGTTCAATCAGGTAAGACTGTAGCTGCACCATCTCTGGCTTTGTTCAATCCTTGTCTATATCATGCAGTGGCGGCCGGTGGTTAAAAAAATAACGGAGGAAGAAATGTCCGCTTGATTGGTGTTAGTGGCAAATGTAAGTTTGTGATGGTGTTGGTGGCATATGTGAACAAGTATGTAGGCCACCTACCCAGACACATTTATAGCAGCAGAATGTACTATTTAGCATTTTAACTGGCAATGTTGTGCAATAAATGCTGTCTGACCTAAGGAGCTAGGCTAGCATGCAGTAGCCAGAAAAGTTGTGGGTTCAGTTCTTGGCTTCCACCATTGTGCATTTCCTCCAGGGACAATACACTTTGTAATATAATTTAAATATACAAGTCACTTTGGATAATAGTGCTAAATTAATAAATGTATATGTAAATAAATGTAAATTTAGGACTGGGAAGTCAGGGAAGACATGTAGGTCTAGTTATGAAACACTGTTTTCCTGATGTGCAAAATTATGAAAAGTCTGGAGGTTTTGCTCAATGTAATACATTTGCAAAAAAGTCTATAATACTAAAAATAGACACTTGTTATATAAAACCATGTAACTATTGACCATTAAAAATAGACCTTAAAAGTGGTTATTTGTAACATGCTAATGTTTTTAAAGCCAAATTGCTATTATTTAAAGACAGGTTGTAATAGCTAAGTGGGAATTTATACTCGAAAGGCAAATGTTATTGAAGACGTCATTAAAGGAATGCATTATGGTCTGAAACATTCATTAACAATGTAACCATCCAAAGATACAGTTAGAACGGTGAAAACAAGAGCATATTAACAACAAGAACATCATTTAACAATTGTTTAGTTGAGGCATAACTTGGATGATTATAACAACGCATAACTATCCGAAAATGTTTTTATCACCAAATCCCTGAACTGTCCACGTTTGTGACAGACCTGTGCTAACGTTACCAGTTAGTCAGGAGTAGGCTATTTGTCATACTAGCCTATGTAGCATTCAGTAGCCTACTACACTAGCCTTACCATCCTTCATTTTTGGATCTGGTCTTCCTGCTTTGATCCTAACTTTTGCACTGTATTTGAATGTATAAAAGATGGACTTTGTCCTCTGATTCCATTGTACTGTTTATTTCAGGAGCAAAAAAACAAGCTTTCCGTTCAACACAAGACTCTTCGTTGTATGACTGCAGATTGCTTGCAGAGCAGCTAGCTGCTCATTAGTTCACCGTTGCCGCTAAAAACAGCACCCCCTATCGCAATTGAAAGTTACTGTACGGAGGAGCTACCTCCCTTGGCCATTGAAAACGACGTGATTCACGAGCCGCTGGGGTCCGAGGCGTTTATAATGGACTTCAATGAGGGGCTTGAGGAGGAAGCTCCTCCATACAGTAATTTTCAATTGCGATAGGGGGTGCTGTTGGCATTTTGACCTAGGGGAACGATTTTGTTCATTTAAAGTGTTCAAATAGTAATATATTAACAGTAATTTATCAGAATAGTAATTCACTTAATATATTTTTTATTTTTCTCTGAAATTTTAGGGAGGGTGTTCCTCCCTTTCCTCAATGAAGGAGCCTCCTCTGATATCATGTATGGGTCACAAAACCAAGGCCTGTAAAATATTTCTGTTCAAATCCAAATGTTTTCATGTATTTGTCAGCCCTCAATATTTATTTAGTTTTACAGCCTGAAAAATGCATTTTCTGGGAAGAAATGTTTGGACATTCATAGTTTCAAATTATTCATTACCTAGCCCAAACTTTGAAGGGCGGAAGATTTTCTAAGGACTAAAAAGTTGTATGTGGGATAGTTCATAGGCACGTGTGATCTATGTGGAAGAAGCTTAATGTATGGGCACTTAGTGTACAAAGTGCCAATGCTATATACAGTGGGGAGAATAAGTATTTGAACCCATGCTAAAGTTGACTAAAACGAAAAACAAATAGTAAAAATCCAACCTTTAAGGACACCAATTTTCTTAGTGAATGAAGAATGTATCGTAAATAAATAAATGTTCTTCCTTAAATTACATGGGCAATTAATTGACCCCTATGTTAAATTCCCATAGAGGCAGGCAGATTTTTTATTTTTAAAGGCCACTTATTTCATGGATCCAGGATACTATGCATCCTGATAAAGTTCCCTTGGCCTTTGGAATTAAAATAGCCCCACATCATCACATACCCTTCACCATACCTAGAGATTGGCATGGTGTGTTTTTCAGTTAGCCTATTAGCTGGTTTGATTTGCATTGAACCCAATGAGCATTTTAGTCAACTTTAGCATGGGTTCAAATACTTATTCTCCCCACTGTAAACCATAGATTCAAATCACTGTTCTACCTCAGGGACAAGAAAGAAAAGGCAATGTAATTGACTAAGTATTTGTCTATGAATGAAATGTGGTACAACATGGCACTATATACACTTAATGATTATACACTGACCTATTCCCACATAGATTTGTCCCTAAAAGCTATGGTAAATATGCTTTTCAAGAGCACACAATCCTAATGCCTGACACTGCACTTGTCATTCTCTTCAAAATGCTGTAACTTTGACAATGACAGTTGGCAGCATAATTGCAATACGATTCAAAAGGTTTGATCACATGAAGGTCTGCTGCAAGCTCTGCTGAACTATGTACACAGTGGCCTACACCTTTACCTGTGTGAGGGTGCACCATATTAGCCCAACAAAACAGATGTGGATGTCTTAAAGATTTTTGGTGACAAAAGCCACCACAATATTTAGGATAAACTGTAATAGGGCACAAGTGAAAAACATTATGTAATATCATGGGGATATGCATCATGTATGGACACATACAACACTGTCTTACCTCAAACCACACAAACTTTCCGGACTATAATATGCATTTATTACGTTACAAATTCTGAATGACTTGTTTCTCTATTTACCAGTTTTGGTCGCCACTCCTCATGACAGAAGAAGCAAGGCACAGTTTTTCCCTGACTGACCACGGCTCCGTGGGCCCCAGGGACAGCATCTTGTGCTCTGCGGGTGACAGACAAAAGAGTCGGGGCCACAGAGAGAGCTAACGTTAGCTATGACATGGATCATGGCGCTAAATTGGCTTAGCATTGGAAATAAACAATTATATGGCTTTGCTAGACCCCAGCATCTTAACTACCTGATTGACAGCGGGATATCAAGGCAAAACGTGGTGTAAAATAACATTATTATAGATCTGTGTATTGTTAGCCAGCTAACGTTACCCTTAAAGAACAATGTTTTGATGACTAACGTTAACGTTAGGTTGCGCTAGTTTTCTTGCTATATGTCGAAATAACATTAGCCGCTTCGAGGCTAAACCAAATAAATAACAACTCGCAAACCCATCCACTGCCTTACAAATTAGCAAACAAAACAAAAACCCCAGTACATACAACACATCCTGTATTTCTATTTCATGGATGTATAGTTTGGCTAAATGGCTAATGTCACTATTGTTAACACCACTCACTGCTAAAGTAGCTAACATTAGCCATAGCATTTCTATTTTTCTTTTCTTTACGCATGGAAATGTCCAAATGTTTCCAATAATAATAGCATTACACGAACATGTGATCGTTATTGTATATATTATAACTCCCTTTAAATAGTAAATAACAGCTAAACCTTTAAACAGTATAACCTACTTCCCACTCCAGTCGACATCTCGTCCGCAAAGCTGATGTCATTAGGCCGCGGAACCAACCTTGATGTCACGATTCACAAACGTTCCATTATGGCAGAACACCAGTGGCCACTGGCCAGTGTTACAAAAAAATGTCCAACCGTAGCGCTCCGGCGTGGGGAATTAGCTCAAATGGTAGAGCGCTCGCTTAGCATGCGAGAGGTAGCGGGATCGATGCCCGCATTCTCCAATATTTTCAATTTCCCTTCTAATGTTTTCCCCATGTAGCCAGAGTAAACGTTTTAAGTTTTATCTGGCATACGTGACAGGCGTACAAATCGGCTGACATTGCTTTAGGCTACACACGGGTGATGAGGCGTTTATGCGTTTATGCCACCCAAAGGTGGATTTTACACATGCACTTTTCTGGACCAGTGAGTGACATTTGGGTAATTTTCTGCGGCACACCTGATGATCTCTCACGGCACACTAGTGTGCCCCGGCACAGTGGTTGAAAAACACTGATCTAAACCAAGCGAGTGCTGAGTCTTTGATGCCTTCAAATTTTCAAGCCTAAGTAGTATGTCATTGTCTATGGTGTCAAAGGCAGCGCTGAGGTCCAGGAAGACCAGTATCGAAGGCTAGGTTTTTTGAGGGAGGGCTTAATAACAGATGTCTTAAACGACTGCAGTACATGCCCTGATAGCATTGAATTATTTATAATCTAGAGCAAAACATTATCCAGGAAGGGGAGAGCAGTCTTAAGAATTCGAGTAGGAATAAGGTTTAGTAGACTAGTTGTAGTAGTAGACTAGTAGATTTTGATGAGGAAATTGTGGAGGTGAGATCTAATATGTTGTGTATATGTAAATGAATTAAATGTTGTTTGAGGTCTCATCTGTGATTCTGTGATTTTGCTATCTTTCAGCAATGGAGTAGCCTATGTGTATTTGGTGAAACTGATTTGTTATTGATCTTATCTCTAATTGTTTGACATACAATCATAATACTGACATACAATCATAATGTTAAAAATAAGAAAATAACTGTTTTGTGAACTTTATTCAACATAGCCAGTGATTTAGGCGAAATGTATGGTGTTAATTATAGTGAAATATACAAATTCACAGAAATAGGGTTAAAACAGGTAAAAAAAAATGGAGACATAATTTTTCTCCATGTTCAATGACCTCTAAAGACAGTCCAACCACTCTCCAAAAATTAACATTTCAATCCCACAGAAACCACATAGGCCCCCTGACTAATATGGGCATGACCGTTTTTTCTGAATTGATATGAACCCCGCAGTTCTCTCTGAACTAAATACTCAGTGTAGCCTACTGGACCCATTAATTGAATGTATTTGGTAAACAATTTTCAACCACAGTTGCAGATAGGCCTATAATTTATAATCCAAACAAGTTCATTAATTTAGCCTATTTAAACGTATTTTTCTTACACAGCATGCTTTAAGTTTTTTGTCATAGACCTACCTTGACAGTTTCAACTGCGGTCATGCGGAGCCATTATATGAGAGTGGGACGTGTCCCACCCCAAAATTGTTAGTTTGGATACCAGTGCTGTCTTCAGCATCTGTTTAGTCATTGAATTCTCCCATTTGCGCGTAAATCGTGCATAATCTTTCTTTTTTTTTTTTTTACATGCAGTTCACATTCTCCCGCTTGTCACACACACAGCGCCAAGCCCACTGGCGGCACGGGGATATGCCTACTGTAGCCTACGTCCCCCGCAGCGTTGAAGAGAGGGCCCTCACTTTTGATAAAGAAAAATAATAACCTATGTTTGCCAAATAAATAATAACCTACGCTAGGCTAAGTACATTAACAGCATCACGTCATGGTAGGCTATCAAAAGCATGAGATTTTTAATTTAGTTTTGGACTGTTTGATTATATTGCTAAATGTTGGGACTGATGGGCACTGAAATCTACATTACGTTTCATGTAGTTGCGTCAGTCCTGCCAGGCCCAGTGGAGACTGCGTTCATGACGCTCTCAGAGCATGACGTGCGGAGAGCATTTAGGAGCGTGAACACCAGGAAAGCGGCAGGTCCAGATGGCATTCCTGGACGAGTATTCAAAACCTGCGCAGATCAACTTGCTCCTGTATTCACCTAAATATTCAACCTCTCTTTGGCTCAGTCAACTGTACCAACATGTTTTAAAATATCAACAATTGTTCCTGTTCCAAAGAATTCCCATCCTGCTGGCCTGAATGACTACTGTCCCAGTTGCTCTGACTTCTATAGCCATGAAGTGCTTTGAGAGGTTGGTCAAAAATTACATCTGCTCATCATTGACCCTAAATCTAGATCCCTTGCAGTTTGCATATCAGACTAATAGATCTACTGATGATGCCATCAATTGTATACTGCATACTGCATTAGCCCACTTTGATAACAGGGCAGGGAATTATGTGAGAATGCTGTTTATAGATTTTAGCTCAGCATTTAATACAATCAAACCTGTATTACTACTCACTAAGTTGGAAGATCTTGGACTGAATTCATCTCTGGGTAAATGGATTTTTAACTTCTTGATGGTAGACCTCAGGCCGTGCGGGTGGGTAGTCACATCTCATTGTTGTATTCCTTCTACACATATGATTGTACAGCAGTACATGATTCTAACATCATTGTCAAGTTTGCTAATGACACAGCAGTAGTTGGCCTCATTTCAAAGAACAATGAGCAGGCTTACTTGAGTACATGTAGACATGTTATCTAACTGGTGCAGTAGACATGTTATCTAACTGGTGCCAGGAAAACAACCTCCTCCTGAATGTTACGAAGACCAAGGAGATGTTTATAAATTTCAGGCGTGATCAGCATAAGATGTATCAACCACTTATGATCAATGACTCAAGTAGAAAGGGTAGAGAGTTTTAAATATCTTGGGAGTCCATATTACTGAAGACCTGACTTGGACCAAGCACATTAATTCACCGGTGAAAAAGGGTCATCAGCGTCTTTTCCACCTCAGACGCCTCAAGTACTTCAAGCTACCTCAACAACTACTGAAGAACTTTTACAGAACCACCATTGAAAGTGTTATCACTGGGCAGAGCCGGACAGTAACGGAGTACATTTACTTGAGCACAGTACTTGAGTACAATTCTGAGGGATCTGTACTTTACTCGAGTATCATTTTTGGGGAATACTCATGACTTTACTCAAGTACATTTGCGAGGCAAATATTGTACTCTTTACTCCACTTTATTTCAGGACTCCATAATTGTGAGTACCTGTTACTTCTTCTAAAAAAAAAGGAAAAAAGAAAAATCTCGGAAACCCTCAATTTGTTGTTTCCCTCTCAAACGTGATTGGATTGTGCAGGCGCCACTGATTGGCCTATCAGCAATCACCTTCAGCTTTCCGCCAAAGTCAACTCCAGGTCAGATTTAGATAAGAGACGAAACCATGGAGGAAACAACGGATGAAGATGCAGCAGGTCCATCCCGGGAATGTGCCAACCTGTGGCCCCTCGCCTGACTATTTCAATTTTCTGAACAAGTTAATGATAGTTTTCGCTTCAAGTGTTTCAATTACAAAATAGTATTTTGTATTTGGAATACGTATTTTAAATACATGTATTATAAATACTGCCCATCCCTGGCAACATGGTAAAAAGATGAAAATTACTTGATTTTACTTTCAATTCCTTTTACATTCTCCAAGGTATTAACATTAACATTTTTCATAACTCCATGTAGGACGATTCTGTACATAAATGTAAGCACTGTGGCAGTAGTAATGCAATATTTAGAAAATGTACTCTTGTACTCTTGATACTCAAGTACTTTTAAAAACAAGTACTTCAGTACTTTTACTTAAGTAGAAATATGACTGTTGTACTTTTACTTGTACTTGAGTAAAATTTAGCAAAGGGTATCTGTACTTTTACTCAAGTAATGAAGCTGTGTACTCTGTCCGCCTCTGTCACTGGGAGTATAACAGCTTGGTATGGAAATAGCACTAAGCTAGACCGTAAAGCTCTGAAGAGAGTAGTGAGATCAGCTGAACGTACCACCAGAAGTGCCCTACCCAACCTACAGGAAATTTACATAAGGAAATGTCAGTCGAGAACAAGAAAAATGATCAGGGATCCCAGTCACCCCAACAACTGCCTCTTCTCTATCCTACGGTCTGGGAAACGTTACCGCTGCCTGAAGTCCAACACGGAGAGAATGCGGAAAAGTTTTTACCCGGCTATCAGGATTCTAAATGAGGATTGTAGCAGGAGCACCAGCATACCCAACACTTTGCACTTTTCTTTCTTTATTCTTCTCCCTTTATATATATATATATATATCCTTTGCACAGTCTTGGAGTCAGTGGAACAAGCATTTCACTGCATTTATAGGCTACCTGTATAATGTAGCCTGTGAGACAAATACACATTTGAATTTGAGTTGAAAGTGTGTCGGGTTCTTGCAAGACAAAACATCCGCTTTCATGCATTCATTGAACGTGTGCTGCAATGGAAACCTCATTGCGTGGCCAAGTAGCCTATTGAGTTATTTTAAAATTATGCATGATTTACTTTTTATTAAATTCGTAGACAGTAATGCCTCAAGTCGTGGGAACAATTGTGTTTGTGTTCAGCCTCAATTGACTGAACTTGAGAGCGACGTGTTGGAGACCCAGCTGGGTCTAAATCAGTGGCCAAATGCGTGCAAGAGTTGTATAGCCTACATAAGAAACACCAAGTTTTTTGGGGTGCTCCTCCTAAAACGAGTACGCTCTGTCGCACGTAAATGACAGAAGGGAGAATTCTGGCAGGATGAAATATGCGTAGTTACACGTTTTTTTTTTTTACTTTACGCACGCACATGGGTTAATTCCCCCCCCTTAGCGTTTTGTTGTGCCTACAGTGTTGGGAGTAACGCGCTACAAAAGTGGCATGTTGTAGGCCTAATTTGCTGTAACGTGGTAGGCTAACGTAATGCATTACAAAAAAAGGTAAATATTTTACTCGGGACAAACTACAGTAACGCGCGTTAATGCATTTAACCCGAAATGATGTGGTAGCCTATTTTGTTTTTATACGCTCACAAATTCGCCAACAACGCCGCGAGATCAGCAGAGGAGAGAAAAAAAAAACGCGCAAATAGTAGAATGTTATCTCCTGTCAGGCCTAGGCTAGACTAGCCTACTTCAAGATGATGCAGGCAGAATATTCATTCATATCACGGAGGTAGGCCTCTGGCGCTGGGTGGACTTAAAAAAACAGTCTGGATTAAACAAGTTAAAGCAGATACATTACATACCTTCCAAAATCGCCTGTTTTCCGTTGTATGTTGACAGCTGCTGGACTGGATGGTGGAAGAATAACGATTTTATTTTTTTACTCTCAATTAACTGCAGCTGTGTGTCACTGGAGTTCATTAAGCCCGTACTACCACTGGAGGAGGGACCGCTCATAAACTCCCCTTAATTGTTGCAAATATATTTGCGACTTCCGAACAGTTTTTGTGAGTGCTACAGATAGGCTACTTTGTTAATATTTGGGAAACTGCGAGTAAGGGACTGCGACTGTTCTTCATGTAGGTTGCTAAAGTGCCGCGAGGGCGCAGCAAATGAACTTCAGAAACAATATTATCTTTAAAGGAACACGCCATCCAATGTCAGTAGTAATATATGTTCTTACCTTAACTTTCACGAGTTGAGTCATACCTCTCCCGTGTCTGTACGTGCACTCAAACGCTCTGGTGCGCGGCGCGAATGTGTTAGCATGTTGCTATGCTAGCGGGCTCAGAGGTAGCCAGACGTAGTCAAAAACATCCACGTTTTCCCGACTTAAAAATGAAACGTGGAGATTTTCCAAGCGAATAAACATGAGAACTACAGTGTGGCGCAATAGCACTTGGGAGTACTTTGACCTATAGGTAGTAATATTAATTAACACCTAATTGTAGATCCTATCCACCACAGAGTTTAGAATCCATGCTTGATCGACCCCTCAGCCTCCCCCTCTCTGAGCGAGAGCACACACACTAGAGATGCGCTGATGGGCTATTATTTCAACCATAACTGCATAGCAAAACTTATCATCCATCAGCACCAAAGTTTTTTGACCAATTTTTAAAACCGCACCAGCCCACCATCCGCTGGTTGTTTTAATGTATATGGGTGATGCAGCGCAGCTTTGGTCACATCCTTCTACAATTTTATCATTGTAATAAAAAACGCAATTTGCCACATAATTTCAACATGCTGCTGGCCTACTAATTAATGCCTATTGTACTTTATTTTTTGCAAAAATAAATAAATCCTTGATAAAACTAGATGTACCGCAGAGCGGTACAAAATATGACCGCCGCCCAGTCCAGCACATTTTTTCCACAAAAAGAAATCACGCTGAAAGGCCTATATGATTCTAACTGTCTCACTAAATTGCATTATCCACACTCAATTCTCACTGGTATCTGCTAGACAACAAGTCCCAAAACATGATTAGTTCATAGATTTCACATGTAAAATTCATTTTATACAACCCCACCTCCATCTTGCCTGTTCATAATTCTGAGAAATTCTTGATTGTTTGTGTTATGTTTATGTTATGTGTGTGGGTGTGTGTGTGTGTGAGTGTGTGTGTGTGTGCGTGCTTGTGTGTGTGCCTGCGTATGTGCCTGAGCATGGAAGCGTACATATGTCTACTGTGTGAGTATATGTCATACGTATGATTACGTATGATTACAATGTGTGTGTGTGCGTGTGTATCTGTTTGTGCACATGTGTGCACATGAAATGGGTTAACATGACCCCTGGAGGCAAATATACGGAAAAAAAATGGTCATCCTAGGCCCTACAGTTCTCAAGATATTCACAGAGAACTGTGTCTGGCCTACCCTCCTTTCGGGGGGTCCAGTCCAGCGGGGGGGCTACAGATCAAAACGAAAAATGACGGTTCCATGCTATCCATGTGGGGGTACATGCCCACCAAGTTTTGTGTACCCCAGTCTTTCAGTGTCCCGGGAATCCTTGTTGGTGTACGTCACTAAATGTACACATAAATTATTTTATTGTAAGGCCCCCCATGAACGAAAGTACACAAAACTTGGCATGCATTCGGAGGGTGTCATAATGATCCTACACTTTCAATTTCGTGCAGTTTTGACCATGTCAGCCAGAGATATTGTGATGAAAACACCTACATTTTTGCTTTTTAATTTTTAACTAGGTGGCGCTATACATGAAATAAGTGGTAATGGGATGGGTTGACATGGCCCCTTGAGATCAACATACAAAAAAAAGGTGGACCTCCTAGGCCCTACGGTTCTCGAGATATTCACAGAAAACTGTCTCCGGCCACCTACAGGCCAGTTGGTGTATAGTAACATAAATTAATTTATTGTGTGGCCCCCCATGAACGGAATTCCACGAAACTTGGCGTGCATTCAGAGGGTGTCATAATGATCCTACACTTCCAATTTCGTGCAGTTTTGACTATGTTAGGTCACAGATACCTGCGATTACAACACCTAATTTTTACTTTTTTGTGTTTAACTAGGTGGCGCTATACATGAAATGAGTGGTTATGGAATGGGTTGACATGGCCCCTTGAGATCAACTTACAAAAAAAAAATGGTCCTCCTAAACCTTACGGTTCTCGAGATATTCACAGAAAACTGTGTCTGCCCTACCCTCCTTTCGAGGGGTGCAGTCCAGCGGGGGGGCTACAGATCAAAACGAAAAACGATGGTTCCATGCTATCCATATGGGGTTACATGCCCTACATTACTTGAAAACGGCCCTGAAGTCGGGAAAACGTGGATATTTTTGATTACTTCTACGTCTGGCTACGTCTGAGTCCGCTAGCATAGCAACATGCTAACACATTTGCGCCGCGCACCAGAGCGTTTGAGTGCACGTACCGACACGGGAGAGGTATGACTCAACTCGTGAAAGTTAAGGTAAGAACATATATTCCTACTGACATTGGGTGGCGTGTTCCTTTAAGCTCACGACATTCAGACTGGCACAAAAAGTGAAGCATCCCGAAGCTCCCGATAGCCAGGGATGGATTACTGCACGGGCCTACCGGGCCCAGGCCCCCAAGGGGTCAGGGGGCCCTGAAGCCCAAGCCTTTGCATGGAATCATTGCCTCAATATCAACAAATCAGGATGTAGGCTATGAATCTGATTGAATTTAGTATTGGCCATCCCCAAAATGCACCAGAATACAGGAAATCACATCAAACTAATTAAAAAAAATGTAATTCCCACATATACGACAATAAGTGGGGGGCACTTAAAACATCTGGGCCCAGGGGCCCGAAAGTTTATAATCCGCCCCTGCCGATAGCCACTCCGGTGCTGCATTCAAAGCATTAAATAACTTAATTTAACAGATATTGCAACTGCATGGTTAACTATACCATGCGGTTATTAAAGCTGGTTCCGAATTAGTCATTGAATTAATAGCTTTATTTTGTTATATAGAAGTATTTAAATAACCTGTTAAAAATGTACAAGAATTCAGGAAATTGCGTCTAGTCCAAAACAATTTTTTTGGGGGGAGGACCCCCAAACCCCCCGCTGAAATGTCCCACCCACTTTCAGAATGCCTCCGATGCCCATGACTGCGGTGTTCATTTTAGGACATCCTCAGATCTCAGACTCAGGTGTCATTACACTTTTTGATCTGACACTTGACTTTCATAGACTTGACAGATTTTTCTGAGACGGACGACTTGGTCAGAAGAGGCCATTTTTTCCGAGACCTGTTTAAAGATGACAGGTTTTTCTGAGACTGACTTTTAGGCTACTTTGATGCCAATTCGTCTGTGACCTGATGTCACACCACCTGTGATGACAGTGTCCCCTGCCCTGGCGCCTCCCCACTGTCCAACGGTCCATCAGGCGACCGGGTGTGTGAGCCCCCTTCGCATGACCGTCCCCCAGACGTCAGTGAGAGTCTCTGTAGAACTGCATCTCAGGTGTGGGAAAGTTGGTATGCTCCTTCATTCCGGTTTACAGTTCGGGGGCACACTTTTGGATATCCACTGCTTCAGCAATCCAGTATTTGTTGCTTTCTGTTCGGATGATCTTGGCCTCCTTCCAGTTCATGATGTGGTTTTCCCTTTTGCAGTGGTCTGAGATGGTCGATTTGAGATTCTCATGCTCTGCCTTTTCTTTTTCACACGTGTGTGCATGTGTGTGTGCGTGTCTGTGTGTGTGTGCATGCGTGTGTGTACACGTGTGCGTGCGTGTGTGTGTGTCTGTGCATGTGGATGTGTGTGTGTGTGTGCATGCTTGTGTGTCTGTGCGTGTGGATGTGAGTGTGTGTGCGTGTGTGTGGATGTGTGCATGTGTGTTTGTGTGTGTGTTTGCGAGAAAGAGGGGGTTGCAAATCACAAAGGACTGGTTATGGGCTAAGTTGATGCGGGCCCTTGAGACCAACATACAATAAAAGTTTTGCCATCCTGGGTGCCATGGCTCGGGGACGGGGGGGTTGATAGTGGCCCCCGGGGACCAAACAAAATTTTTCCGTAAAATCCTAGTGGGGCTTCATGCCCACCAATTTCATGTGCCCCAGTGTTTCGGTGTCCCGGGAATCGTTGACCAAAAAATCAGGAAGTAGATGACGGCGGAAAAAAAAAAAAAACTTTGACAATCCCTACAACATCACGACTCCTCTGAAGATGACAGCAGAATCAGCAGTCTAAACTGTCAAGGTATGATAAAACACTTAAAAAACACTTCTAAGATATATGTATGCCTACTATTTACATAGGCTAAACACAATCTCACTTACCAAAACAAATTTTGCACTGTGATGCATAAAATGTACCTGTCAAATAGGCTATGTGTCTGAAACAAATCTTAGGCTACAGTAAAACAGCTGTAGGCTATAGCAGATAATTGTAGGAGTTAAGATTGTATAGTAAACACAGTGGCCCTAGTAAGAATGCACCACTCATTTCTCAAGAACTCATTTATTTCTATGTGGCCCAAAAATTGAACACACAGGAAAGGTTTGTGAAACTGATATTTTGATATTTGATTCCTACACAGAAGCATCTTTGTTTATCGCCATGGTGAAGCTGGGTCTGCTTAGCTTTTCCTTTTGCTTATCTGCTGGCGACTATCTGAGGGAGGACCACGCTGCTGGGCTGGGATGACGGCCTACCAATCTCCTTTCTCTGGGCATAGCGTTTCTGTTGGGGAGAGAGGGAGACAGACAGAGAGAGGGAGTGAGTGAAGGAGTGAGGGAGGGAGAAAAGGAGATAGAATGAGTTTATGATTGAGGAAAAGAGAGAGAGAGAGAGAGAGAGAGAGAAGGAGAGAGAGACTGAATGAGTGAGAGAGAGAGTGAGGCTGTGTGAACGAGGCAGGAAGAAAGGGAGTGTAACGTGAACACACACACGTTTAGTTGTTAAGCCATTTTCCTGCTTTAACCTTTGTGTATGTGTGTGTGTGTTTGTTTGTGTTTGTGTGAGTGTGTGTTTATGTGTCTGTGTGTGTGTGTGTGTGTGTGTGTATTGGGGTGACCTATTTAACCCTTGTAAGGTGTTCATATTTTTGTTACTCAGCTAATGTTCCCAGGTCTACCACATAATTAGGCTTTTAAATATAGACATCATTTATGGTTCATATTTGCCATTTACCCCTGTGAGATCACATTTATGATCATATGATCATTTTTGTTTTCTGTGAGAAAACAAGGAAATTCAATTAAATAAAGGTAAAAAATAGAAACAAGATTTCTTACAACTTAATCAGAACAGGTGAAAGTGCTTGAAATGTAACAATTTTGTAACTTTGTGTGGGAAAAGCAGGTGCAGAAAGACCACATTCCCGCACACAGACACCTACACTTAGACACATGCACAGATGCACAGACACACAGACACAAACACACACATCAGGCCCAGTTAGGAGGACACAGGTACATAGGTACATAGCATTTTTTATGTTCTTCACAGAAAATGAGCCAAGGTCAATGAGTTTGAGTTAGAAGAAATAATAAATAGCATATTTATTACGCAGAACGGCCTACAGTGAAATGGTGTGTCATCACATAGCCTAACAAAGAATTGACTTCACCAAATTTCACTTTTGCTTTGAGGTTTGTTTATCAAGAGTCAAGACGTGCTTAAGGTGTGTAGATTCATAACTTAAAAACTCAGTGTTGAGAAAGAATGTTTCAATGGCAGGTGCTTCTCATAATATCAATTGATCTATGCTAACGAGACTGACACCTGCAGCTTCGAATACAGTAGAGAGATTGGCATAACAATGCCAACATCCATTACAAACCAATCAAAAGACAGGAGAATATAAACTATGCTGATTGACAATAATGCAGACGACATCTGTGCAAATGTGTGGATGACTTTGGTCAAGTTGGAAAGAAATGGACAGATACGAACAAAGTAGGCTATGGGATTATGACTTCACGTTAAAACTGAAGATGCAGTCGGTAAGCTCCAATATCCAAAGTGGTTGATTATAACAGGATTTTCCCTATTTAGCAATGTAGCCTCATGGATAAGGTAATGTTGGGAAACATCTGCTTGATACCTGACGAAGACCTCTGGTCGAAACGTTGTAGCCCAATGGGTCTATCCATTTGTCTCGTAAATCCCCCGCCCGAGTTGGAAAGTGTAAATTACCCAGCTTTCTTGCAGCATTTCACAGAGGCACACCCCCTTTAACTCGGTGCTCCTGAGGTGGCCGTACGACCTTATGACAAACATGGCTGCGCCCATAGTTGAGATTAGCCTGGCTAACGTCAGACCTCATCTCATTGAGGTGGGGTCTGGGAACTAGACATTCATTTTCTCGTATTTGAAATGTGGTTTACGAATGCCCAGAGCCGTTTATTGGGCACTACGAATGTCTATCAAATGCGTCTGTACGTAGCTCATAACAGCTTCGGTGTGTCGTCATCGTCTTGCTGCCCTACCTCCGTTCTGTGATTGGTTCCTTCGTTGAGCTGAAAACGAAGTCCATAGAATCCAGGCTGGCTAGCAGCGTGAATAAAATCGCGCGCGTAGGGCAGCATGGGAAAACCCAGGCTAAGTTGAGATGAGATGACATGTATTTTCTTTGTTTTTGTACTGTGTTGGTCGTTTTAATGTCGATTACATTGCTGCTTCAACCCGGTCACCAATTCATGCATTGCACGTTCTTGCTGTGCGTGCAATACAATGTAACGATTTGTTTTTGAGCCGGTTTGCTAAAGAGGCTAATGTAGCACAAAACAATAACAATGACTAGCCTGCTAATGCGCCTCGTGGCTCAAGAGAAATGCGACAGCACTTGTTGAAATTGAAATAGGCGAAATTTAGTTACTTTTTAAAAAAATTTTTATTATTAATTCACATTGACCATACCCAACAAGGGAGAATAAGGAACGTGTTCTCGTGTTCTGGACATTTGTCCAGCTGCTGCCCTGGTGGCATCATGTTCTTTTCAGAAAGACTACAAACCCCAGCGTTCGCGCTAGCAACTCATTCGTACATGTCGTACGGGTAGGCGTACGAGACTAATGGATAGCCCCATAATAAAACACTCTCGGAGAGATACACTCTGGGTATCTCTTTATTTTTTCATATGTTGGCTCAGCCTTATAGGCTACCCAGCACCTGTTTCATTTTTTGTAGATTTGTGTGCACTTTCATTCAATGTCAGGAAATATGCCAGGGTGTGACACTGTAATGGGGAAAAACAAGCCCTATCAGCATATTAAGCACCATATTTGATACTGTAATGTTAATTTGTAAAGTTCTGTGTAACCTACATGTATTTAGAACTAGGCCTACAGTAGTGTTAATTTCGTCAGACGAGACGAGAGGAAATATGTTCGTCAACAACCGTTTTTTTCATGACTAAGACGAGACGATGACGAGACGGCAGTAATGTCCTGAAACACTGACTAAGACTATCTTAAGATGCATTATTGTTGACGAAAAAAGACGATACTAAAATGTTTTGCATGAAATAAAAACTAAGATAAAATCTCTCTTCATTTTCGTCTACAAAATGAGAAGACAGAATATCTAGCTGTTACGTTTTCAAAATATTCCGAATGAGTTCATACGCAACAGCTTTCCTGTAGGCTAGTCTACGTGCTGTTGCTGCAACCCTGTGGCTGCAACACGAAACTACATGGAACAAGAACACTGGAGATTTTCTGCCAGAGTTAGCAAGCTAACTACCTAAGCTTTATGCCACAATGCTACATACCCAGAAGTTGAAGCTTCTCTCATACAAATTAACATCCCCCAGAATGTCCACACGAAAATGTTCATCATGTAATCTCAACTATTTAACTAGTTAGACTGATGATAAAAAGTTTGCTAGCAAGTAAGCTAATATGGAAAGTTCGCTAGCAAGTTAGCTATGGCTAAGATGTAGTGTTAATTTTGTCGCCTATTTTTAATTTAGTCTTAGTCTTAGTCTTAGTCTTGTGACAAAATGTCCTTTTTAGTCTTTGTCATATTTAGTCATTCAAATATCATTTTTGTTAGTCAAGTTTTAGTCGACTAAAAGTCTCATCATTTTAGTCTAGTTTTAGTCAAAAGAAAACTAAAGGTATCTTAGTCTTAGTCAGTTTTAGTCAACACATTTTAGTCTTTTTTTATAACAAATTATTTCTGATTACCATTTGAGTCAAATAGTGTTTCACACATCTCAATTTTCCAACAATATTGTGTGTCCACAGGGCTACTCGTCTGTTATAATTACTCATTCTGATTTTTTGTCAGTCAGTATGTTTACATGCACAGGTAAGTCGAGCTACAGTTATAGCTCGGCTGGGATTTGACCATAGACAGTAAAAGATTTGACTGGACCACTGTCATATTCGTAGACCAGTGTTTCTCAAAGTGTGGTCCGGGAATCACTGGTGGTCCGCAAACTATCCCAAGTGGTCCGCGAGCAGACGTGGTAAAATATAATATAGATGAGTTGTTTGCAATATTGAACCAACTTGTATGTAAAAACAGTTCTGCAACACTGTCTATGTAAGATATGCCAGTTTAAATCATACAGTATGAATCCACACAATAAGCAAAGTGCAAAGACAATAAGCAAGGTGGTTCAGTGAGTAGGCCTATAGTGTAGACTAATTATAGGCTACTGTTGAAGTAGGTCTAATCTTTTTTTTTTTTAGCTAGGGTTAGTTAAGTGGTCCTGAAACTGAAAAAGTTTGAGAAACAGTCGTAGACCAAAGTATTAATGTTTTACTCCGCCTCGCTAGGTGGCGATATGCGCCCAAACACAACACATTCCCCAAACAGACTCTCCATCTTAGCCATAGCTAACTTGCTAGCGAACTTTCCATATTAGCTTACTTGCTAGCAAACTTTGCATCATCAGTCTAACTAGTTAAATAGTTGAGATTACATGATGAACATTTTCGTATGGACATTCTGGGGGATGTTAATTTGTATGAGAGAAGCTTCAACTTCTGGGTATGTAGCATTGTGGCATAAAGCTTAGGTAGTTAGCTTGCTAACTCTGGCAGAAAATCTCCAGTGTTCTTGTTCCATGTAGTTTCGTGTTGCAGCCACAGGGTTGCAGCAACAGCACGTAGACTAGCCTACAGGAAAGCTGTTGCGTATGAACTCATTCGGAATATTTTGAAAACGTAACAGCTAGATATTCTGTCTTCTCATTTTGTAGACGAAAATGAACAGAGATTTTATCTTAGTTTTTATTTCATGCAAAACATTTTAGTCTAGTCTTTTTTCGTCAACAATAATGCATCTTAAAATAGTCTTAGTCAGTGTTTCAGGACATTACTGCCGTCTCGTCATCGTCTCGTCTTAGTCATGAAAAAAAAGGTTGTTGACGAACATATTTCCTCTCGTCTCGTCTGACGAAATTAACACTACTAAGATGGAGAGTCTGTTTGGGGAATGTGTTGTGTTTGGGCGCATATCGCCATCTAGCGAGGCGGAGTAAAACATTAATACTTTGGTCTACGACAGTGTTTCTCAAACTTTTTCAGTTTTAGGACCACTTAACTAACCCTAGCTAAAAAAAAAAAGATTAGACCTACTTCAACAGTAGCCTATAATTAGTCTACAGTATAGGCCTACTCACTGAACCTCCTTGCTTATTGTCTTTGCACTTTGCTTATTGTGTGGATTCATACTGTATGATTTAAACTGGCATATCTTACATAGACAGTGTTGCAGAACTGTTTTTACATACAAGTTGGTTCAATATTGCAAACAACTCATCTATATTATATTTTACCACATCTGCTCGCGGACCACTTGGGATAGTTTGCGGACCACCAGTGATTCCCGGACCACACTTTGAGAAACACTGGTCTACGAATATGACAGTGGTCCAGTAAAATCTTTTACTGTCTATGGTCAAATCCCAGCCGAGCTATAACTGTAGCTCGACTTACCTGTGCATGTAAACATACTGACTGACAAAAAATCAGAATGAGCAATTATAACAGACGAGTAGCCCTGTGGACACACAATATTGTTGGAAAATTGAGATGTGTGAAACACTATTTGACTCAAATGGTAATCAGAAATAATTTGTTATAAAAAAAGACTAAAATGTGTTGACTAAAACTGACTAAGACTAAGATACCTTTAGTTTTCTTTTGACTAAAAC
Organism: Alosa pseudoharengus; assembly: GCF_046254945.1. Taxonomy (NCBI): domain Eukaryota; kingdom Metazoa; phylum Chordata; class Actinopteri; order Clupeiformes; family Clupeidae; genus Alosa; species Alosa pseudoharengus. The sequence goes on along the minus strand of NW_027468630.1, from coordinate 27,287,964 downwards.
TAGATTAAAATGACGAGACTTTTAGTCGACTAAAACTTGACTAACAAAAATGATATTTGAATGACTAAATATGACAAAGACTAAAAAGGACATTTTGTCACAAGACTAAGACTAAGACTAAATTAAAAATAGGCGACAAAATTAACACTAGCCTACAGCCAACATCAAGCAATATTCTGTTTCACCTTGTAGTGGCGCGCGACCTTAATGCAGCCCTTGGTAGCGCGTAGCTGGAAAGGTGCTTAAGTCAGTGGCAGAATGCGCGCAAGAGTTGTATACATAAGAAACGCTCAGATTTTGGGGTTGCTCCTCCCAAAAGACGTAACTCCGTACATCGTGCTTAAATGACAGATTTAAGTGAAGGGGAGAATTCGCGCAGGCTGGAGAGCACGTAGTTACGCACTTTTTTTGACTTACATACCCTTACTTAGGTACATGGGAGAATTCGTATGTAAGAACAGAGATGGGAGATGGCAACAAAGTGGGAGTGTTGTGCACCCCCTGCCACGGCTTTGAGTAAACAGCCACAGCCCAATGTGTCAGCCTGCTGTTGAGTGTAAAAAGGGTTGAGAGGTTAACTTACAATCTGATGGATTTCAAACAAGAACATAGTGTCACTAAGTTCAAACAGTATTTGCGCATCTACTGCTTTTGAAGCAAACTTGTTGCATTGTAACAATCCATCTTACGCGGGCGGATTAGAATGCCTAAGTGGAAGAAATTAACTACATAAACGGAATGATTCATGTTACTTGTGTTACTCTTTTTCTTTCCTTTGGGTGATGTATGTAGTTTTAATGTAAGATGACAAGTGGAGTGGACATTAGTGTAAAAATGGGCTATATGCCACACTTTTATTTCTCTAAAAGGGTGCCATACCTTTATCTAAGCTTAACATAAATTTAAAGATTTTAATGTTGCACAATGCAAGACATTATCACTTCAATAAATAGGCTGACTGGATGACATGGTGACACCATCAGTGTTAGTGAAGGCAAACCTTGATTGACTAAGTGAGTAATAGTTGATGAGTAAGTCAATTATTGAGTGAGTGAATAATTGAGTGAGTGAATGATTGAGTGAGTGAATGCATGGGAGTAGGTGAGTAGGTGAGTCATGGTCATCTTACACCCGGTGTCTGTGTGTTTGTTTCTTGGGGTCTGTTTGACCTGACAGGAAACCTGAGCCCGTTGTGGTCACCTTACCCTGTTCAGCTGCCGGAACTCTTGGTTTTCCTCTTGGCAGTAGTTATCATAGAGGCTGTGGGTCCATGCTTGCCGGCCTCGGGCGCCCATGGCCTGCCTGTCCAGAACGTGAGGCGGCACAAACCTGTGTGGGAAACAGGACAGGCAGGAGGTGAATGGACGCAGAGCCAGAGGGCTACAGCATAGGTGTTGCACTGGTTACTGTACTGAGACTCAATCAGCATTCTTGCACGCCACTTGGAAACACTAATCTGTTGCGTGTGCATGTTTGGCCATGTCTGTGCATGCATGCATATACGAGCGGATGGATGCTTTGTGTGCGCGCGTGTGTGTTTGTGCATGTTTGTGTATGTGTGTGTGTGTGTGTGTGTGTGCGTGCGCGAGTGTGTGTGTGCTCAAATACCAGCCTTTGATTTCTGCCATTGAGAACATAGGATACAAATGCCAGCTCATTGTGTTAGTATTTGGTAGCCTAGGTCATGTACATAGGTTGGCGGTCCGTGAACTTTGCATTGGGGGACTATATAAAACTAAGGCCAAGCAGCTAGTGAAGTACTGTTCCATATCAGCAATTATAGGAAGCATGTGTATTTGGAAGAGACGATGCTTCCTATACCCCTGAATCTGTAGACTCATGATAGATAGCTAAACTGCTTTAATCTACTGGATTATTCAGAAGATTTGATTCCAAATGTAACTTGACTTGTAAAGTGGAATCAAATAAAGTATATAAAAAGTGCGCGTGTGTGTGTGTGTGTGTGTGTTCATGTTTGTGTACTGGCCTACCATGGATTCTGGAATCTGTGAGTGATTCTGTCTTCCACTGCTGAGCGAAATTCACCACGCTGTGGGAAACAAATAAAACCTTTAGTCAACAATTCTTAAATAATGTGTCACAGTCACTCAGATGAACAATATATCCTATACCAACCAAACTAACAAGCTTCACCAAGTTAGGATACTCAAATAACAAAGATAGCCACACAAAAAAGAAGTGTAAAGAACCCATTTGAGAGTAAGCATTTAGTTAATTTGACATAATATGTAATAGAGAAATAACTTGGATGCATCTGCTTGCATTCAGTCAAATGAATCAGAATAATGTAGGCTATAGCCTAGCCAACACATGGACATTGTGATATCGTGCTGCTGTTATTTTGGGTAACAATAAGCTCCACTCTCGTCCCTTGATGAGCGTCTGACTTCTATCAAGAAATATGTCACAATCAAGACAGGAATGATTTAATGATGATCTTAGTTCTAACAACAGTTTTTGGGATCTTCGAAAAGTAGATTTATCTATTTAGACCTACCTTATAGCCTAACTTCCCACAGAGTCCCGTTGGTATGGTTATTGTTATGTGGCTATTGTGTTAATTTCTATTGAGTCTATTTAAAAAATGTATTAAGGCATGCCTTTACTCTAAACTGTTAATAATGTTCATGTTATGTTATTTGATGTCACTGTAAGTCGCTTTGGACCAAAGCATCTGCTAAGAGTTACATAAACCATTACCTTAAATCGGTTATCACTGAGCAGAGTTCTGCCGTTCAGGGCACCGCAGTACTGCACGCCCCAGCCCACACCGCCAACATAGCAGTGCTTCGGCAAGGGCGGCGGGGCGCTAGGGGCAGCGCGGAACAGGTAGTTTAGGTCTCCGGTGCTTTCGGGAGATAACGGGCCGATTCCTAAGAATCTAGGGAAGTCCTGTTGCTTGGTTCTATAATCACCTACTCCGTCAGGACCTAAGACACAAATGATGAGGTATTTTCCTCAAAGTTCGTGGGCTATTACATGGGTAAAAAGAGACATTTTAATCTATGGGTTTGAAGACTGAAATGCATGAAAATGTCAAAATGTGCGCAGGCCTACCTGTGAATATAATTCGTTGTCCATAACGTGGCGATTTGTTTGGACTTGATGGGTTAGAGTTGTGCAGAACCCTTGCCATTATCTCCCGAACCCTGCAAGCGCACCCAGCCAACCGAATGTGGTCTCCTGCGTGCAGTGCGCACTCACGGATACACGGGACTCAGGTCTATGCCATTTGCGCGCAAGACAGGGGGCACCCACTGTTGCCATGGTAGTCATTGTTGCTTCTTTATCAACGCAATACAGGAAGTAAATGGATAACTAGGCTACGCAAAGTTACTTGATCCAGAGATGGAAAGGGCAAGGCCGTGTTCTGTCAAGCCATATCCATCGGTCCACATTTAAATTATATAGCCTTTTCTGCTGTTCATTCCTTTTTGCTAAATATTTTTTGTTATTAATGGGTGTGTGTTCATTTTTATGTAGGCTACATTGAACAGCCTATCATTATGTTTTTTTTTTTATTGTCTATTTTATACGGTAGCCTACCCTGGAGGGGTCATTGCAAGATATTTTTTTGGTGTAGGCCCTATTATGCTATATCCACCACGTGCGCTAAATCTTTTTGGTGTATATCAACGCGGACTCAATTTACTAAATTGTGTGCTAATTTGACTAAATTGGGCACAAGTTTTACTCTAAGCACTCATTTTAGTAAATTGTGCTCTCAATTTAGTAGATTGTGCACACATTCTACTAAATTGTGAGCACAATATACTAGATTGTGAACCTTGTCTTGTTGTCAATGTGACAGTTTACTCTGTAAGTATTTTCTAATGTACAATGTGCAAGGCAGCACTATCTATTTTAAAACTACAAAGTTACACATTATTGTGTGTGGAGGGGGGTTGGTTGCAAGACAGTGGATATGTTTCAAAGTGTTTTTCTTTTTGACAGACATTGTAACAGTATACAGAAAACACAGGCTTTCACAGCATTGTGCAATTGAAAAAAGCCAATATACAGTAAAACACCCCTTGGTCAGAGCTGTACATCTTTCTATACATTCTGATGTTACTATTTGTCAGGTCACATTTAGATATGCTAGACAGACTATGACAACTTTCAAAACAATTTGTTTTATGGGGTAGGACTATTCAGCAGGGATCTTTTTGACCAACATGACATTATCCATTGATATTTAAAAAAACAGCATTTGTAGAAAATCAGTTGCATGGATGTAGCCTACTAAAGCATTGCTATTTGTTCGAAATGGGGAGAAACTGCTTCAATAATGTGCACAAGTAATAAGATGATATGGAGTATGAACAAACTGTTTTGAGAATTACCAGATCTGAGAAATGTGCCAAAGCAACTGAGAAAAACAGTATTCTTAATAGCCTACAATGCAATAACGTTAATGAAGTGAATGTATGAAATCTGTTTATGCTCCACATCCCACATCACATCTTTACTGTGCCTTTCTAACGAGAAATAGACACTGTTCCTTTTAGTTCATTTGTTAAGCCAATTATAGTGAAGTGAATTACCATTCACTGTAATAATAAGTCTGATAGCCTATGTAATGAAAGGTTCCACTGACCTTCATTGAAAAAAAATGAACATGAATTAATGTCAGACACACAATTAAGGGGTTTTACTGAGTCTAGGAGGTTGTTAGCAGAATCAAGATTTTCCTTACATGAATAAAGTGTGGTGTTCTTGGACATGCATGCCACTTGTCTGCCTGTGTCATGTCATGCTGTAAGTGCTCTAGCACCCTCAAGTGGCCATGATGGAAATCACACTTTCATCTTAGGAGTTCATAAGTTTGGAGAAAGTTGGTTGCAGTTGCTTGAAGTTGTTTACCACAGTGCTCTCTAGTGGTGATGGAAGGGATTGCAAGATCTCAAAAACAAATGATACACTTCTTTTGTTTAAGGTTAGACTAGCACATAACTGCTTGAGTTTCTCTCAAATCTTGGACTGGGGCATGTCCTATGGGAGAAAACATGATGCAAGTACATCTGAATGGTGTTATCCAATGCATGAAGGTGTGCTGAAATTGTGAAATCATCAACATGTTTCAAAACACTGGAAATCACATAAAATCATGGAAACAGCAACATTTCGGAACCCTGGAGGGGTCATTGCAAGATATTTTTTGGTATATATTCAGAAAAAGTGCAGTAATTTTTCTAAATCATGTGCTCATTTTACTAAATTGGGCATACGTTTTAAATGTAAATTGAGCGCACAATTTAGTAAAACGTGCGCACAATATAATAAAATGTGTGCACGATTTACTAAATTGAGACCACAATTTGGTGAAATGAGCACACAAATTAGTAAAATGGGCACACAATACTAAATTGTGCACACAATATATTAAAATGAGACCACAATTTAGTAAAAATGAGTGCACAATTTACTAAAATGAGCGTACATTTTCTCGATACACAAAAATATCCTGCAATGACACCTCCTGGGTTCCGTACTACAAAACAGCTTGAAATGCAACTCTAACAACAGCTACAAACATGACCTTAAACAGGTGAACATTTTACTCAATTTCATTGAAGGAACACACTTACATTTTGGGAATTAATTTATTTGCCGCCTCCCCCTTAGATGATTCATACACTTCTCATCTCTGTGTGTGCAGTAACTCCGTCTGAAGCACCCAATAGCCTAGCTTAGCATAGCATATTGAGGTGGTTGGAACCTGCTAGCTTTTAGCTCCCAAAAGTCACAAAAGAACTCCAACATTTTTTATTTACATATTGTGACATGTGCAAAATGAGACAGCAATTTTCTAAGTATATACAAACCAGAGCCTTTTAGGGCTCTGATACAAACTATATTCTCATTCAGGTGAAGCACTGCTTGGGATTTGCAGAAGTAACACCAGGTCTTTTCAGATGCTGCCTGCAAATCACTCAGCCCAAGTTACAGTGCTTTGCCTGAATGTCTTAAGTATGTATATGCCTAGAAAATAGCTGTGTCATTTTACATTTGTATTTGTACACATTATAATTATACTAGACACAACATGTTGTGTTGGAGTTCTTTTGTCACTTATGGGAGCTATTAGGCTAGTTGGTGTCAGCCACCTGAGTGAGCTATAGCCTACTAAGCTAGGCTTACGGTATGGTGGGTGCGTCCGACTGAGTTACTGCATGCACAGAGCCAAGATGGGTATGTATCATCTAACTCTGGGGCACACAGAGAATAAGCTAATTTCCAAAAAAGTTGGCATGTACCTCAAAGGTTTGGCTACTTCTCATGGAGAAGGGTGAGGGGCATATTCTTTGCGGCAGTGACACATCACAAAAGTTTGCAATGTTTTCTTGCTTGAGAACAGCATGAAGACAGTTTCTGAACTGCAATGCAATGCATCGGCATACACATCTCAGAGTATAATTACCATGCCTCAAAGCCAGAGGGACACACGCACAAAACACACAAGCCTCTGAGTCCATTCATCTCACAGAGGTTTGTCAGGTCAGCCTTCTGCAAACAAAACAAGTCTTTGTAAAGCTGCACGGCAAGCAGGAGCGGTTCCATTTGTCTGAATGGTTTTGTGTAAAAGACGGAGGCAAATCGCATTAGCCAGCTCTCCGGCAGGCCTCTTGGGCCCACTAATGAGAGAGCTGGTGTGACAGACACAAATGGACCTGAGCTAAATGTGTAATTAATGACTTCTGGGAAGAGCTGAGATGGGAGGTCAGAGAGACAACAGAGCCGAGAATGCCAGATGAGGGATTGTGAAACTAATGAACGCAGGCACAGAAATAAATAGACACTCACACAAATACAGGAGCTCTTCTCGCGCACTAAACCACACAACACAAACAGCCTGCAGAGAGCACTTATGTGCAGTACGCATGAGCACCAACGTAGGGCCGACTACAGCTTCAGTCTCCATTAGCCAGTAGGGGAGTGTTTGGGCTACAGCTTCAGTCTCCATTAGCCAGTAGGGGAGTGTTTGGTTGACCCTGGTGACTGGTGGTCACATTATAGGACCATGTCTTCATTTTGTCTTTTTTTAAATAACATGAAGTTCCCATGCAAGATTGTTATTCATTCATGTCATATGACAAATAAGATAAGACCATGTTACCAACACTGGGTTTTTTCAAAAGAGGCCACGTCCAATAGACAATACAAAGGGTAGGCTATACTGGAGGCTTTATGCCAATATAGACATACTCTATTGTAGGTGGCACTAGCTCTTTCCCTGAATGCACACAGTAAAAGCATTGGCTGAAGTCTCATCATTTGGTTATGACCCTTTAGGTGATGATTTTGTGAGGCCGTTGTAGGGCGGTCAAGACAAATCCCCATTATGCTTCCAATTCCTTTAATTGCCTTCTTTAACCATGATCTCCACTTCACAATAATTGAACCTTGAGGGCAATTAGTGTGTGGCGAGGGCATAAGTGCATGTATTGGGATACAGCTTTTTGTGGACTCCTCAGGGCACCATGCAGTCCGAGTGGAAACACCGGTGACGCATCAGACAGAGAGCCCAATAGAGGGCAGTGCAGGACTGAAGATGAGAGCAGTGGAGTGTGAGAGAGAGAGAGAGAGAAAATGAGGGTGGAATATAGTAAGAAGGCAAAGAGAAGAGGAATAAAGAAGGACAGATCAGGAGAGAGAGAGAGAGAGAAAATGCAAGGATTTGAGTGGATATACATTTGTTTATGTAGATATGGTTAATATGCAGGCATCTGCATTTGCGACAATCAGATTTGACCTAAACATAAGCACCTGATAAAATCAAAGGCAGATACTTGAGTGGAGAGAAGAAAGTGGAAAAGATTAGCTGGAGAAGGCCTGGTGGAGATGAGAGTCTTGAAAAGAGCTGAAGGTAAGATCGTAAGCCACAGTTAGCTAGTGAGAGGGTATTTGAGAGAAACCAAGCACCAGAAAAAGTGGCAAGCATTTGGAAGAGAATGAGTGGAAGAGGAAAGAAATTCAGACGCAGGGAGAGCAAGGATGAGAGAGAGAGAGAGAGAGAGAGAGAGAGAGACAGAGAGAGAAGGGAGGGCCAGGCCTGCTAATATGTTTATCGAGTGCAAGCAAGCTTGTTAGAGCAGCCAGCTATTTATGTCCGTCCCCCTCTGGACGACAGATAAATGGCTATTTCTCCAAAACCAATTTTGGCCGGGCCTGGGCTTGTTCTGGAGGAAGAGACCCCCTCCGAATGGATTTGCCATCCCTGGGCGCGAGGATTTGCACACGGAAGACCATAAACCTCACTGGCAGTTGAGAACGCCAAGTCTTCCACGCCAAATATTTCATTTCCTCCTCAGATCCCCACACTATCCCATCATTCCCTCTTTCTTCGTCTCTTCTTCCTCCACCGCTAAAGGCCCGACTCCGGGCCGGATATTCCCCAGGTCGGGCCCAGATCTGCTAGTGCAGCTTCAGCTGTCTGGACTCAGCTGTCTGCTCTCAATCAGGCTCTCGGTAAGGCCTACGATCATATGCTCCACAATCTCTTCACTCTCTGCCTGAGAACTGCTACCTAATCTGGCCATCACTCAGACACACTCGCACACACACACACACACACCCTCTCAGGCCACTCAGTCTCTCAGCTTTGTCTGCCCAGGAGACGCACGGCGGAGGACAGCACGTACCCCGGCGAGCGTGATTGCAGGTACGGACCCTCTGCTAGGTCGTCTTCTAGTTGTACTTATGCCACTGGAGAGAATGGGAGCCACACACACACACACTCAAACACGCAGGAGAATGGGAGTCTGTGTGGTCATTGGGGGCGATTGGCTGCAGCTTTTGCACATCTTTTCTCAGAAAGGGACAAAATGTCCTGTCCATGAAATGTGATTTTTCTGCCTTGACATTAAAGTGAATGGCTATGTGCTCAAGTTGACCAGACGCCTGGTATGTGTGTGTGTGTGTGTGTGTTTATGTGTGTGTGTGTCTGAGTGTGTCTGCAGAGTCTGCTGACACTGAGAAGAATCAGAGAAATTCCATCAAAGTGGTGACAATGAAGCCAGAGGAGGGCAGAAGCGAAAAAACACAATTACAGTAAACTTCATGGATGATTCATTAGCTGTGTGCGTGTGTGGCTGTCTTTCAGCTGTGCTTTCTTCTGTCCACCTCCATACACCCCCATACACCTCCAACTCCTCCGTAGCTCTTCCCACCTCCTCCTTTATCCTGCCTTCTCATTTATCACCCGTTTTCTCCTCCATTTAAAAGCAGCAGCACTTTCAGATGTATGGCAGACTGCACATTGAAACACCTACCCACACACACACACACACACACTTAAACACGCACCACATACACATTTATATATTCAACCATTCAATTCCACACTTCTATGCACATGCACACAGACACACACACATTCATAGACACACATACACATATTCTTATTCTCACGTCCCCTGTCACTGTCACGCAGTGGATGGCTAGACAAAGTGGGTGGCGTGCTAACACAATCAGCATGTAGTTTTCCATCCTTGGGAATGACAGCAAACCAGCGCTCTCTCTCCAAGACAACAAAAGGAGTGCGACGCCAGATCGGCACACAGCCCTACACAGCGTCTTCCCCCGCAGTGTGTCGGGCACGGTGCGCCACACATCTTGACACCAATGAATACACACTTCATATGTCAAGTTGTTGCTTCCTCTCTGAGAAGGAAACAATGAATTATACACTAAGTGTGTCACCAACTTCTCCATGGGTCAAGGGATTTTCATGACATGATGTTTCACAACTTGGAGATATTTGATTCTCCATCACTGTAAAGCCATAGTAAAATGTCATTTATACTGTCTAGGAAGAATGCCAAGAATTATTTACAGAATACAAAACTCACTGAGTTTAGAGAGTCACAAAATCAAGTTCATTCTTTATAAGAAAGACCATTGCACAGCAACATCAAGTCAATCATATGACTACAACTACTAAATCAGGGGCAAATACTACTGACATTTACATTTATTCATTGAGCAGACGTTGTTATCCAAAGTGACTTACAGAATAAAGAATCACATTCAAGCTACAGTGCAGAGGAGACCTTAGCTAGGAATTACTACTGCATCAATCAGTACTCTTACTAGAGGATAAGCGTGCAGACATTACAAGTACAGTGTTTCCCATACATTGACTAATCTGTGGCAGGGCGCCACAGAATAAAAATCGGCCGCCGCACATAAATATTCTATGTTTAATTTAATTTAAATTAAATTAAATATAAGATCAAATCCTTGCATTGCCATTGAGCTGCGCTTTTTATGCACGCAGCCTTTCCTTGCCCCGCCCCGCTCTCTCTATCGTAGCCCACTGCCCCTCCTCTGCATGTGCATTTAACAAAATATTCACGATTGTTGAAGGATTATTGTTGCCACATAGAAGCATTGCATAGAAGACGTCTGGCTAAATTGCTATTAAATCCGCTTAGCATCGTGACCATGCTGCACAAATTTGTTCAAAACTGCTGCATTGAAGTTAACTCTGCTAAGATCTTATCACAACATAGTAGGCTACATTGAAGAGACTAAACTAAGTTAAGTTATGCAATCAAGCAGTATCTCAAAGCTAACGTTAGAATACTGTTTGGATGCTGAGCATGCTTAGTCTACTTACAGCTGCTTGTCAATTTCGTTGAAGGTATCATTTTATTCACTCTGACACTGAATGTTTGCAAAATCCCGATGTAAATGGAAAAATGTTTTCCAAAACTCAAAAGTGCTTGTCCCAAGGAGAAGTACGAACTATGTTTTAACTATGTAGATGTGGCAAGTGGAAGGTTAGCTCTCTAATAGAAATGTCGACTACGCCATCTGAGGCCCTGCCCCTCAGAATCTTCAATGAATTGGACTATAATTAGTGATCTGAAGCCCAACCAGGCAACACAGGTCCGTGGACACAGAAAACCAGAGGCGTGTTTCCAAAGTCTTTATTAACAAATATTAAAAAATCATATAGGGAGTGGGTTCTCTCCAGACAGTAGAACTTTTGCCCACTAAGGCACCGACACAAGTGGCCTACAAGGCCTGGACACACCTATACACAGTCACACACACATACACCAGAAGGTGTGTATTGGATTACTGGCTGAGGGGGGATAGGAGGAGCCAGGAACAGGGCTGGAGCTTACCCAAGGCTGGAGAGCATATCCGAGAGAGGGTCTACAGACACACCACACGTGAATGTCAATAGCAAATTCTCAAATGCACCACAGCAAGAAAAGTGAAGGGACACCACCACCTCAATAGTCCGCCACCCCAGTTGGCCTGCAGCTCCTGTCCGACAAGAGGAAAATCAGAGGAGCCAATCCTTCCAATACACATACACTGCACAGTATATGCACTCACAAATATAGTCAGTTTAACACAAGGCGTTCAAGGCCACTTTCAGACAGAATAAAACTGGACGAGAGCGTCCGTTGTACAGTTCTCCCGTGTGGAATGTTTAAAATGTATACAAACATACAATACATGTAAAATCGACCATCACAACTTAGGTGAAAACAAAACAAAAAACAGCAGCGTTCGGAACTTGAACCAAGATGCCTTGATGTTGCCGCTCCTTGTGTTACCGCATGCTCTGCTACACGAAAAAGATACAATTAAAAACCCGCGCAAGCTACATATTATTTTGAAGACAGTTAAAATTACATACCAATCAGCTGAGGTCGGCTATGAGGCCCATGTTCAGCAGCCGACAGCAAATCCTAAAACCCCCAAAGTTTGTGTTAGCTATACTAGCCTACAACATTTAGGAAACGTTACTACTCACGCAATGCCACGATAACCTACCAGGAATGTCACTGGATGCATGCACAGTGAGCAGGAGGCCAAAAGAGCACAAGGGATCCCGCGGTGAAGGCAGGAGTCAGGTGGACAACCAACAGTATGCAGCTGTGACGTCAGCCTTCAAATTAAAAGTTACAATTTAAGTAGCCACTTCCCTACGCTAATTGGCTCACCTCCGAATGCAAAGAGCCACTCGCAATGGCACTACTGGGTTAAGCAAGGGGCGTGGACCTTGTCCTGTTACATAGAAAACGTTATGAATTGCATCCACACATCAGCAGCCTTTAAACTGTGTTACAATTGCAATTTGCAAGGGTTCCCTCAAGTGACAGGCACTCAATTAGACCTATACACTACCAAGACGAGTACCCCCCCCCCCAAAGTGTGATAGGAGGAGGAAGTGGTAGAAGAAGGAGGTAGAGGAGAGAGGAGAGGGAAGTGCATGCTACTGTAAGTGTGTGTAAGGTGGGTTAGCTTGTTAGAAGTGTTAGGTTGTTAGACGTGTTGGGTCTTCAAGAGCTTCTTGAAGATAGAGAAGGATGCCGCTGCTCTGGTGGCATTTGGCAGGTCGTTCCACCTTTGGGGGACTACAAATGAAAATAGTCTGGACTGCTGTGTGTGTAAGGGTAGCAGTGCCAGACGCTGTTCCTTGGAGGAGTGCAGGGGGCAAGGGGTAACATTGAGCACTGAAGAAAGTGGGGGCAGACCCAGCAATCCCTTTGTAAGCAAGAATTAGTGACGTAAATTTAATGCGACTAAAAGGCTGTTTTATGCTTCTGCGTCTAATCGATGGCATAGCCCCGCAGAGCCCTCCGCGTCGCCGTGTACCCCCTCCAAGCCCACCGCCGTCGCCTGACACGCACCTCCAAAGAGGCGACACAGACTGCAAGGACCGTGATTGGTCAACTGCAAGGACTGTGATTGGTCAACTCGCCGTTTGTGTTGAACTGGCTGCTTCAAGCAGTCTACTGTGAGTAGTAGCAACATGCTAGTTTAACTCAGACATATTTGGTGATGATGGGGTTATCCGATTGTAAAGTGGTTATTTGTCAGTAACGTTTTGAAATCAGCACTGTGTGCACTGAGTCGAAGCAGAAGCATAAAACAGCCTTAAGGGTAGCCAGTGGAGCTCAATGACCAGTGGGATGACACCCTTTTTCGGTTGATTGAAAACCAGACTGTTGTGTTTTGTACCGTCTGGTTTCACCGCACAAGCCAGACGGCCTTTGAGGAGGGCGTTGTAGTCAAGAAAACCATGATCTGCACCAGGAGCTGGGTGGCCTGTTGGGCAGAGGTTAGCTGGTCATCAATCATGATACCTATGTTTCTTTCATCCTTAGTAGGATCAAGAAAGGAGTTAGTTTTGATGGGGATGTTGTGATATGGAAGGGCGGGGGAAACCAGAAGTTCGGTTTTAGAGAGGTTTAGTTGGAGGTAGATAGATAGATAGATAGATACTTTATTGATCCCCAGGGGAAATTCAAGGTCTCAGCAGCAAACATACAACACAAACACATTCTTTAACAGCAGAAAGAGTAATTCAAGTATATAATATAAAAACACAACTAAGCAGTAAGGACAGTAGAAGATAAAGAATATGCTAAATATACTAAAATACAAATTATACTAACACTTAATACAATATATAAAAATATACTAAAATACAAATTACAAAAATACAAATTATACTAACTAACACTTAATCTAAATCAATTCTAAAAACAGTATCCACATAGTGGTTGATGAGAACTGAGGACCGAGCTGCTGCTCTGGCAGATTTTAAGGCTTCTGTCAGAGACAACAGAGCTGTCTCGGTGGAGGGGTCACTTTTGAACCCAGACTGGTTAGGATGAAGGAGGACATTCCATGAGAGGAATTCTGTGGCTTGTTTGTAAGCCAACCTTTCTATAGCCTTAGAGTGGAATGGGAGGAGTGAGATCAGGCGATAGCTCTCTACTTGGGTGGGAACAAGGGAAGGCTTTTTAAGCAGCAGAGTTACCCAAGCCAGTTTATATGCAGTTGGAAATGTACCAGAAGCCAGTGAAATATTAATCACATATGTGATTGCTGGTGTGATGATAGAAGATATGTCTTGGAGGAGGTTGGTAGGAATAGGGTCTAATGGGCATGTTAGTAGGACAGCTGCATGATGGGAGTTGAGACAGCTCATCTCAGTGAGAGGGGTAAATGAAGGAAATGATGCAACATAAACGAGGGTGGGCTGAGGGTATGCAGTCAGACTGCTGCATATAAGGTTTGTTGTTGCGCCCTTAGCCTGGGGAGGCAGGTTGTGACTGCACGGTTCAGAGAACTGACTACTAATAGCTGCTACTTTATCAGTGAAGAGTGAAGCAAAGATGTTAGCTGTGTCTAGCTCCATGTCCCGTAGCAGGAGGCACTGACACAGCCATGTTTTGAAACATACACTATGAAGACCCCAAATGGCATCATGTGACTGGGTTGAAGGATGAGAGCCACCTAAACACAACAATCAAAATACTTCATATTTGCCACATAATTTTTCTTGGAGACAAGAACCAGTTTTTCTTACGTACAACACAGGTCCTGATACCACACATCTGTAAAGTGTATTCAGTTAAGCTCATATTTAATGAATCGGACCACTTCCATTATCCTGGGAAAAGCACACACTACTAAGTCCAGTGTCCTTAAAGGCAGCTCTGGGCCTGAGTGAGGGTTAAGCCATGTAAGAGGTCATGTCTGTCTGTAAAGGCATGAGTGATTTCACTGACATCAAACTCACTCTCTCCTGTCTGAAGTCGAGACCTCTTTCCCTCCCTCCCTCTCCCCCACCCATCTCCAGAGCTTAAGTGACAGTAGACAGAGTTAACAGGAGGTCGTCAGCTACCTTGCCCGCGAGGAAGAGTTGGAATATTAATGACATTTTTCATTTCAAATGAGAAGGGATCTACCCCCCCCCACCCTTCTCCATTCAAAGCAAGTCATTTGATTTAGTTAAATGGCTGTGAAAGAATCTCTCACACTCTCCTTTCTTCTGTCACCCATCTCTTTAGTGGCCTATCCCTCTTTCATTCTCCCCCTCCTATCTTTCTCTCTCTCTCTGTCAATTTTTTTGGAATGTAGTCTAAATGAAGTGGGGATGAGAGGCTCAGAGGCCTGGAGGTGTGGGGGATTAAAAGCGCTCTCTCAAAAGAGAGAAGCGGCCACAGAGAGAGGAGAGAGCAGGGAGAGCTTTAATGTGGACAGAATCCCTCAGCAGAGTGGTGGTGCTGCTACTGGTGGTGATGGTGCTGCTGCTGCTGGTGGTGGTGGTGGTGGTGGTGGGCTGCTGCTGCTGGTGCTGGTGTTGCTGCTGGTGGTGGTGCTGCTGCTGTTGGTGGTGGTGGTGGGCTACTGTTGCTGCTGCTGCTGGTGGTGGTGGTGGTGGTGGGCTGCTCCTGCTGCTGGTGGTGCTGGTGGTGGTGGTGCTGCTGCTGTTGGTGGTAGTGGTGGGCTGCTGTTGCTGCTGCTGCTGTTGGTGGTGCTGGTGGTGGTGGTGCTGGGCTGCTGCTGCTGCTGGTGCTGGTGGTGCTGGTAGTGGTGGTGCTGCTGCTGCTGGTGGTGGGGCTGGTGAACCAGGGGGCTACTGGTTCTCGGGGAAGAGAGAGCAGGTGAAACAGGAGGCAGGTTTGCACCTTGGAGAAATCAAAAGAAGCCAACAGCAGAATGCTGTGGCAGCTGGGTGTTCTAAACAGATGTGCAGGTGTGTGTGTGTGTGTGTGTGTGTGTAGGTCTGTGTGTGAGCGTGCTTGTGTTTACTTGTGTGAATGCATGTGCAGGTGTTTGTGTGTGTGTGTTTATTTGTGTTTGCATGCAGGTGTGGGTGTGTAAATGCAACACTGAATATTTGTCTCTTTGGGACAGCAGGTATACCCATCATGTGTAATGTCAGAATCTGTGTCTTCCTGTAAAGTGTGTGTGTGTGAATGTGTGTGTGTGTGTGTGTGTGTGTAGATGACGGAGTGTGAAGTTTGTAAATGAAGAGAGAAAACAGGCTCAGAGAGGGCGAGAGGAAACAGAGACACAGAGCTATGTGAGAGCTGTGGCAGATGTAGAGGGACATTTATATTTTCAATGAATATTATTTGTTTGTGTGTGTGTGTGTGTGTGTGTGTGTGTGCGCACATGTCTTTGTGCTAGTTTGTTTGTATGTGAGCATGGATTTATGTGAAGATATCATTGTGTGTGGTGTGTGTGTGTGTGTGTGTGTGTGTGTGTGTGTGTGTGTGTGTGTGTGTGTGTGTGTGTGTGTGTGTGTGTGTGTGTGTGTGTGTTGCACGCACGCACATGCGCGCGCGAGAGAGAGATATGAGATAAATAGCAAAGCCTCCATGGCCTCTCTAATGGATTTATGTGCAGCAATAAGGAGCGGTGAAAAGTGCCGGGGTTCTTGTTCGCCTTCTCCGCAGAAAAAAAGCAATAATCCATCTCGGTTTTATTACAAGATGGATTTGCCATCACTGCCACCACTGAATGTAGCGGCCTAATCAGGTAGTGGCCCCTGCGCCCCCCCTCCCTGCCAGTTCAATTAGGGTTGCAAAGAGAGAATAGGCGAGAAGGGGTGAGAGAGAGAGAGAGAGAGAGAGAGAGAGAGAGAGAGATGGAGGGAAAGAGAGAGAGGGATAGAGAATGAAAGGGAGAGAGAAGATAAGCAGGGGTTACAAGAAAGGCAGATAGAAAAAAAAGCATAAATGGGTAAATCTTGTTACAGAAGGATTGTGGTAATCTCAGGGTTTTGATGTGACACTTGGTGTTAATTGCAGAGCTTGATGGATGGCTGCTTCATTGGGTTGATGGAGGCTGGGGGTGTCACAAGAACCCCATAAGCTTCCACAGCAGAGAGGATAGGGCCATGGCCTTGTCACTACAGTGCCAACAGTGTGTGTGTGTGTGTGTGTGTGTGTGTCTGTGTGTGTGTGTGTTGAGTGAGTGGGTGGGTGGGGGTCTATGGTCTCTCGGTGTGTGTGGAAATGAACCCAGATTATTGCTGACTGTGGTGTGAACCCCCTCTTATGTGGGATAGCCTCATAGGCCACCTCAGAAGAACTAGATCATCCATGTGCAATCATGTTTCACCTCACAGTGTTGTTATGGGGTAGAGAACTGTGAGAGAGTTGCCATGGAAATGACTGTGTTTGCACTTATGTACAGTAGGATTGTGGATGCAAGATGCTTCATTATGATCATTACAGGAAGGATAAAGACAATGTGTGTGTGTCTGCCCATGAAGCAGTAGGCTATTGTAAATCAACTATGTGTTCAATCTGTTCATTCTTGTCTATGTGTGTGTGTGTGTGTGTGTGTGTGTATTCAGTGGCAGTGCCCACATACATTAGAGGATACCATCCCTCATCCGGCGTTCTCGGCTCTGTTGTCTCTCTGACCTCCCATCTCAGCTCTTCCCAGAAGTCATTAATTACACATTTAGCTCAGGTCCATTTGTGTCTGTCACACCAGCTCTCTCATTCCCTCTCCCACACACACAACGGATAGAGAGAGAGAGAGAGAGAGAGAGAGAGAGAGATAGAGAGAAGGTTAGAAAGACATTTTTTTAGAAAGAAAGATAAAGTAAAAGCGAGAGTGATGTGGACGGGAGAAAAAAGAAAGAAAGAAAGAAAGAATGAATGAAAAAGAAGTAATTGAGCAAGTGGACAGACAGCGACCAGCGAGAGGAATGAGAGTGCACAGCGACCAGCGAGAGGAATGATAGGGAGAGACTGGACGCAGGAAGAGAGAGCTGATATTTGTTCCATCTCTCTATGTTTAGAGGAAGTGTAGGCAGCTCTGAGAACACAGGTCTGTAATGACAGCTGCCTTGAAACATCTCTCCAACTCTCTCTCTCTGTTCCTCTCTATCTCTCTCTCACCCTCCCCCTCTCCCTCCACCTCCCTCTCTAAAACACACTCTTTCATTGTATCTCTCTCTGGGCTCGGCATTAGCTGGTGCTTTAATAACTGTGATGTTCGCTCTGTTCACTGGCTGCATCTTCCTCTCTGTACTTTCCCCCATGAATCAACTCCATCCTCACACAGCCCCACTCCATGGCAACAGACAACATCCTCCTGCTCCCCTCCTCCTCTCCTCCTCTTCTCCTCCTCTCAGCTGCTCCTCTCCTCCATCTCTCCTCATCTCCGCAGCCTTCTGAAGCATGACCAATCGCTCGGGCTCCGCTGGAGGCTAAACATACTTCTTCTCATTACTCGTCAGCCACACGCCCCCTCTCCAGATGCATCTAATCATTAAGAACATTTGTAGGTGCTTTTAACGCTAAACCATACATTTTGATGATGCATAAGCAGGCTTAGTGCAGATGGTCGTGGTGTTGGTCCACAGATGCACGGGAGAATCAGTCAATATTTCAAATGTACACTTCAGAGATGGTAAATTATAGAAAGCCAACTGTATCTATAAGTGGAGGTTAGCATCGTTGCAGAAAAATTTTATGTGCCAAAGTGTCTTGAATAAAAAGCTACTCATGACAAAATAAACCGATGTATTTACATTTACATTAAGTTACCCATGTGCTTAGTGATGTATGGGAGTGTGTAGAGGGTTTTGATCATTCACCATGATTTCTAATGTCATTTCATTTGAGCGTGTTCTGAGGAAATGGAAGAGTGCTGCAGTGTAAAATGATCACATAGTTATCTGTCCCCTTCACACTGCTCTTGATGTTGAGTTATGTTGACATGTATGGGATATACAGTATGTGTACATCCAAGAGAGCCATCACCACCCCATCACTACCTTATTGGTCTCATGTACTGTATGCATGTCTATTTGTATAGAGTATATGGGTGTATGTTTGTGTAGAGTATATGGGTGTATAGATATCTGTCTGTATAGAGTATATGGGTGTATGTTAAGTTATACTGTATAGTCCTGTAGGAAGTTCCTAGAAATGTATTCTCTGCATTTTACGCATGGTAGTGTACACTATTCATACACACACATTTAGAGCAGTGAGCTCCCTAGGAGCACGCCCACATTAGGAGCACACATACACACCCAGAGCAGTGGACAGCCCTTAATCCGATGCCAGGGGAGCAGTTGGGGGTTAGGTGCCTTGCTCAAGGGCACCTTATCCGTGGAACCTGTTTGCACAAGGTTGATGGGTGAATATGTCTGTTTGCAGAGGGTATGGGTGTATGTATGTCTGTTTGCATAGAGTAGTATAGAGTATATGGGTGTATATGTCTGTTTGCATAGGGTATATGGGTGTATGTATGTCTGTTTTTATATAGTATAGGGTATATGGGTGTAGATGTGTGTGTGTGCGTGCGTTTGTGTGTGTGTGTTTGTGTGTGTGTGTGTGTGTGTGTGTGTGTGTGCCTGAGCTGATGGCTGTTGGTGTGTGTTCCTCAGACACCTCTAATGAGTGTTTGGGCATGCAGGCCCGAGGCCTCGGCCCCTCCGGGAAGCGCGGGGAGAGCGTTACTCCATTAGCCGACCTGCTGTCCATCCTATTCCCACCCTGGCCCCTGACCTGATCGCCGCCATCGCGTCGGCCGCCGCCTCGATGCTACCGCTGCGGCCACTCTCGCTTATGCCACTCATTACGTTTCCAGGATGCCACTAATGAGTATGGCGGGCGCCACAGAAGTGCCGGGCACACGGGGCATCTTTTGCTGGAGTGCTGCGGGTCAATGGGAGGTCACCAAACTTGTTTGTGAGGCTAAAATGGGACCTCTCCTAGCCTAGTGCTTCAGCCACAAGAAGAGAGACGAGTTTGAGTTTTCCCTTGCCGAAAGAGTGAGAGAATGAGTGACTATGTGAAGGAGTCACTGATGGAGCTACTCATGTCATGTGTGTGTGTGTGTGTGGTGGTGGTGGTGGTGGTGGTGGGGGGGGGGGGGGGGTGGCATGACATTGACCATGAATGTGAGCATAGCTTGAAAACAACAGATGGGGCTATCTCATCAAAGGTATCTTCAGTGCTGTAAAAAAGTCATACGTTTTCATACGTTTTCAGTGCCGTAAAAAAGCAATACGTTTTCACAGTGCTTCAGGTTGCAGTGCCTTGTTATGCAAACATATTTACTTACCATATGGGTGTGGTGCAGCAGTGCAGGGTAATCAACTGACCAGCAGCATGCACAGGTTTGATTACCCAATCCAAGGCCGTGTCAGCGCGTGAAAGTGTCTGCTAAGTACTGCTGACTAGTGTGAGTGACCATTCCGGGTTAGAGTGGATTTTGCTTTTTTCAAACAAAGTTGCACTTGTTTTTTCCCTTTAAAAATTATTTTAGCAGATAAGACCTGTAGATGTGCCATTCATATTAGTCATTTGGGTCCCTGGATGGTGTTAGAAGCTAATGGATGACAGGAAAATGCTAACAATAGGTAAAGGAAAAACTGAGAGGTAGCAATACTGTAAATGCATTGAACCCAAAGTACCCAAAGTCGGTGGTATTGTGTGTGCCACCTACTGTTTGGCTCGTCCCCAGGAACATATCAATATAGCAAACATACCATTTTTGAGTTCACAATGGGCATTGTCTAGCAGTGAATGCCATTGTCTCTTTCCACAGTTACAATGACTGAGCCAAGGGGGAATAGTCTCCTTGAACAGAACGAAACCTTGAACAGAGAACAATCAACAGAAGTTTGATCTGTATGTTCTGTTTCTATAGCAGCAGAAGAGTAAATATTGTATAGGCAAGAGGCTGCTTAACAAATGACTGTGCCTATCACTATACCTTTTGTGCCATCCATAGAATAACATTTGCAATGCTATTCACTACGCGTGGCCTACACTTTGTGAATGATGAAGGCTACCTGAAAAGTGTGGACCTTTTGAAAGTCTTTAAGAGATGTTGAACCTGGGCCAGTGGATGCTATAGTATATACAATTGCAGACATGCCAGTATAAAACGAAAATGTCTTTCAATCTTCAAATTGTGGTTGGTGATCGAGAAGCAGCCTTTTGTCTCCTCATCAAAACCTCCCGATAACATGGCGTTGCTACGACCTAGCCTAAGCATGATCTAGATTTATCCACAGTGCTGAGATGGAATTGTTTTTCCCCAACTGGTTTCACTTGGCTGATCTTAAGGGAGAGGGGAGATGGTGTCAGGCTCAGTGGCATAGCTAGCATGGCAGAGCGCGAGGATAATAGCATTCCCCATTAAATGGAGAGTCACTTCCTGCTTTCCCAGATAACAGCAGACTGTGGCACAGACGTGGGCCTAATCTAGAACGGATCCAGTGATCAGATCAGAGCCAAGACATCTGCTATCTGAATTGCCTCTTTGTCTGGATATTTAACTAAATTTGCACATTTTCGCTCAGTGCTTCAATCTCAATTGTTTAACGCTTAACCAAGATAAGAACTGCTTAGCAGTGTTGATGCGTGAGTCACACTTTAAGTGCCCTGACACATTATTTTGGTGTTATCATCGCCACCACAGAGAACGCTGAGAGTCGCAGGGGTCCTAGCTGCCATTGCAAACATGAGCAGAGCCACTTTGCCCAAAAACAAATAAAACCTAATAACTACACAGCTCTATAATGGAGAAGAAGCAGCATGCTGTTTTAGTTTCTCATAAACTTTAGTTTCAGTATAAAATTATACTGTTTGTGTGTTTTAGCTCTTCATTTTGTTCAGATGTACACACACACACACACACACACACACACACACACATGCACACACACACACACACACACACAAGCAAGCAAACAAAGACAAACTGTTCTGGCACATACCTCGGGAGTGTATTTATGTTGATGGGAATCACCGGTAATCACGACAAAATAAAACAAAACAACCAGCTCACTATCACCGCTCAGAGAGCCGGCATCCGAGATGAGGTTGGAGACAGGAGAACGACCTCACCCACGCACCCCCCATATCATACCATTACATGTCTGACCCTCTGGCACAGCCTGCTTGCTATCCACGCTCACTCATTCGTTTGTGTGTGTGTGTGTGTGTGTGTGAGTGTGTGTGTGTGTGTGTGTGTGTGAAATGAATGCTGCAACAAACATATCTTTGACTTCTTACATATATATATATATATATATATATATATATATATATATATATATAAATAAAGAAGCATGCACAAATATCTGAAAAAAAAAAAAACGTTGGAGGCACTTGTGTTTGCGGCGGCGTATTGATTGGATTTTGAGGTCTAGCCTACTGTAATAGGACTCAATACTAAAAGCCCTGGGCTATTGAACCAAACACAATGAGTCACTCTGTAGCACAGAGTAGTGTAATAATTGGCCCGGGGAATGTGTGATGGCCTCAGAGATGTTAAAAGGAGACGAGGGAGGTTAAATCTATACTCGTATTCAATCTGCCCAAACACACACACACCATCACACGGAAGAGCAGCAAAGCAAGAACAAAATGTATTTGACATAAACATGTATAAAAATATATTTATTATATGTTGTCTGCTACAGGTCTTATACCGACCATAATTAGCAAAGCTGGCAGCGCTAGGTGCTCGCACCATCTACCCGAGAGAGAGAGTGGGTTATTCTGGTGCAAGGCTGGCCCTGGGTCAGGTACTAGCTGCTTCTCTGTGATATAACTAACATTTGATTGACAAGTGCTTTTATTTGTTACACACCCATTCCCTACACACAAACAAACAAACATACACGTACACACACACACACAAGCAGCTCCGGTTTTAAAACATACAGTTTGGTTTTCTGTGAAAGATTTTACCTACAGTTTATCTATCAAAAAAAAATACACATCCACCCTCACACACACACACACACACACACACACACACACGATTAGCAGCTCATGCACTCTTTATTGACTGTTAAAGTGTTGAAGTGAAGTGTTGTTCCAGAGAGAGAGAGAGAGAGAGAGAGAGAGAGAGACTGTGTGTGTGTGTGTGTGTGTGTGTGTGAGAGAGAGAGAGAGAGAGATCTCTGAGGCTGGGTTCTGTGGGTATCTGAGGTATATAAAAACATACTGTGAGACCTTGCACCTCTTGGCATTCAGTTGCTCATTCCCCCGCTAGTGTGGTATTAGAATTACCGTGCGCAGGATGGACTCCATGGAGTGTGGAAGTGGGCGCCCGCTGAACCCATTAAGAGGGTTAATTAGAACAAAGGCCCCGGGGCCCCCGCGCCGAGAACGCCACCCGACCACTTCCGAGGGATGGACGCCGCCGGCCCGTGCCACCTCGAGGGACCAGGCGGGGTCACGCTACTCCTCCCGGGCTGTTTCGGGACGAAATGTCACGTGTCAGTCAAGCGCCCGTCGCGCAGAACATCGGCAGCCGGTGACACGCGTCGGGTTCACTCTAATAAACATCCACGGGCCTCCGCATCAACGGCGCAAATGCCACACGGGCCCCAGTTCAAACTCTTAATCAAACAAATGGCCCTCAGACTAATGCAGGTTAATGCATACGGTGCAACAGGGAAGCTAGTCGTTTAAAAAAGTACACACACACAGCACGATATATGCTAGAATTCAAATTCAAAAAGCCTCGGCTTAAATACAGTGACATTTTCTCCTGTGTGCCGACTTTAATTGTGCTCTTTCTGTGAATATGTTTGCAAAAATCTGTACAAGCTTAAATATAGAGAAGACAGTGTATGTCTTATGCAGGTAGGCAGGTGCCTTGCACACACACACACACACACGTATCCTCTAAAATAATTGCTTTATTTACCATAAAAGTGCAGCCTACAAGATGCTGTTGATTCATCAGTCAACCTCATTATAGGTGAGAAGCATTTTCTTGTCAAGAAAGATACTAGATAAACTAATGCACACTTCCAGGTCTGCAGAAATGATGTCATTTAGAAGTCAGGAAAGCCCAATACAAATAACAGGGAAATGAAGTGAGATCTGAAAGAGAGACTCAGCAGACACTAGACTCTTAGGATTGTTCCTCATTGTGGCAAATCCGTAAAAAATGTGGACTGTACCCTCAAGAACCATGTGCTTAGTTACCAGAAGCTTTTTCCGCTTGTCTGCCTTTTTAACTTTTCAAAAGAGAGGATAGAAGAGAGGACAGGCGAGGGCCACTCAGCAGCGTTACTATTTTAATGTGCGTGGGATGAGTGGTCACCTTGTCGACAGTGACCACCCACTCACAACAGCAGAAATAAAAAGACCCAGCAGCTTGTGCACACTGGTCAAGGTTTTTTCTTCCACAACACCTGAAACTCGTCAACTGAGCGCCTGGGAGAAGGAGGGTCATGTCTGTCCACGCTCCACTAAGAATGACTCTTCCTGAAAGCTGAGCCGGTGAGCCATTTCGTCTCTCCACAGGCCCCCTCTTGTCAAAATAAAAAAAAAAGTTTGCAGTGTATGTCAGCTCCAGTCTCCTCTTTTCTTTACCTTTATGACCACACGGGACCCTGCACACACAAAGCCACAATCAGCGCGTTTTGGGATGAAAACACACCGGCACAGTTGGCCCATCATCGATATCATTGAGCTGGACGTGGGCAGTGCGAACGCTCACAGACAAATCAAGCGAGCGCAGCTGGCAGTGAGTTCAGGAGTGAGTGGACCAGGTTTAGGTCACCCAAACCTCAGCAGACCATAATGAATAGGACGTGATCACCAGGATGAAGCAAGCGGACAGAAAGAGAGAGAGAGAGAGAGAGAGGGGGGGGGGAGGTGAAGGAGAGGGTGAGGGTGTTTCATTCTGACAGGGTCAGAGTCAGTGAAAGCCACAGACTCCTCAGCTGCACTCCTCTCTCCGGTTTTCTCACCGTGGTGGTGATGAGCGGAGAGGACGACTGAAAGGTCAAAGCCAATTAAAAAAGCTGCAAAGCAAGAGGCCATCCTGTTCAGACTTGTCACAGCAAAACCCAACCTGCTCGAGCGCAAACTCTACTTGTTAGCAATCAGGGGCCACTAAAAGGGGTCACTTAACTTTTTTTGTCCTTCTTTGTCCTTTGCAAAGACACTAACACTGTTCACATCAGGTGGATTTGCAAGCCGCCCATATCGAGTTTCTAAAGAAAACTTTTTTTTTTTTTTTTTTTTTTGCACAGGTGAATTAGTCTCGCTCTCGACCGGAGACTCACTGGAGGCTTGTTGGCACCGGCTGCCAACTGTGATGCCCTCCGTGTGGGCATAACAAGTAGCCACATGATTGACAGCTGGCATGAGACCGCTCCAGTTGGCATCAAATGCCTTGCCAGCTTAGCGCGCGACAAACCATCTGGAGTGCAAAACCTTCTGAGGCCTTTGTAGCTCCGCATTTGGTCCTGGCCCAGACAGTCAGTCATCTGTCTCC
This sequence comes from Alosa pseudoharengus, assembly GCF_046254945.1. Classification (NCBI taxonomy): domain Eukaryota; kingdom Metazoa; phylum Chordata; class Actinopteri; order Clupeiformes; family Clupeidae; genus Alosa; species Alosa pseudoharengus. The sequence goes on along the minus strand of NW_027468630.1, from coordinate 27,262,887 downwards.
TGTGTGATTGTCGTCAGTGTGTAGTGACAGTCAGGCCATGCTGAACTTTTTAAACTCAATGTGCAATGGAACAAGTGCACACATGTATGGAGCAAGCAGTATCTGCCTGGATATGAACTACACACAGTGACACAGTCGAGCCTCTCTCCATTGGTAAGCCTGTCCAGTATTGTGTGTGACACGTAATCTAACATAGACAAACAGAGGCTGGCGCTTACCAGATGTGGATTGCTGTTTTATAAATAGGTAAACCCGGCGGAAAACCACTGGCAGCAGAGGAGCAGAGGACTTCACACCAATACTCTGAACCCCCCATCCACACACACACACACACACACACTCACACCGCCGCCGCTGTCTTGCAATTAACACTGTCTCAGCACAGGTCCTCCAAACAGATGCGGCTGTGATTCTCAGTGGGGGGTGAGAGTGAGGAGTGAGAAACTGACAAACTAAAGTTGTCGAATAAGCAGCGAGAAACTTCCAGGCGACTGTGGTCATAAATAGAAACTAGACGGCCCAAAGCGCGGACTCTCCCAGAACAGGCACCCTGTCCTCAGTCCCCGTCTCCTCTTTCAGCGTTCACAGAGCTGATTGCCTGTGCTGCCGGCGTTGTGTCCGTAGTCCCCCGTGAGGCCAGTTGGGGTCGCTCTGAGTCCACCGAGGGCCCGCGTCTCTCTCGCCACACCTCGCCCGCTGGCTCCCCGAGTCTTGTCTCTTCGGCCGTCACTCACGTCATGCTCCTTGTTTTTTCAAGTTTATTCTCTCTTTCTGTCTTTTCTCTCTCCTCTCCTCTCCCTGCACCATCTTGTTAATTAAGAGAGACTGGCTGTTGGCACAGGCAGTGATTAAAGTCATTTGTTTGTTTTACTCTTTTTTGCAACAAAGTACTGAGAAGTCACGGAGCAGCGAACTAGAAAATAACTTTTTGGAAATCATATTTGGACTGTAGTGGCGAGAGTGACCTTTCTCCAGTGGCGTAATTATAAAGCGCTTTTACGATCACGTCCACGCACAGACAGCGCTATGATGGGAGAGCGACTATGGGCATTGGAATGAAAAAAGGGGAGAGAACGCGATGAAAAGAGGAGTCCCTTATCTGGGAATGTTCTGCTGAACAAATAGAACACTAATAGTCTGAGTCAGTTTTAGCACGTTGGTACAATGCGGAGGTTATCGCGCTGAGACACGTAATAACTCACTGCACTCTATTTGGCCTCACACCTCTCGCCGTTCTGTTTGTTAGGCGGTCAGGGTCGGACTCTGCAGGGTGACGCAGCCGAGAGACACAGCAGAGTTAAGTATGCTCCACATAAGGCTCACAGACTCCTTCAAATTAAAAGTGTAAATCACCCAAGAGTCTCTGACCTCGGGGGAAATTTGACTCAGACATCACTCATTATGGCTTCTTTATTCCTCTGGTTTAATACATGACGCTGGGCTGCCCCTGCCTTTCTCTGCAGTAGTTTGTTACTTTATAGGCGTAGCTGATTAGGCAATGGGCCTGCACAGCTCATGCATCACTGGGTACATTGTAGTCAGGAGGGGGCATCCAAAGGGATTTATTTGGCTTGGGGGTGCCATGAAGGAGTCTGACTTCAGGATAGACTGCGCTGGAATAACCTCTCAGACATTGGGCCAGAAAAACAAATAGCCCACATACAAACACATATAAACACATACAAACACATATAAACACATACTGTACAGACACATATAAACACATACAAACACATATAAACACATACAAACATACAAACACATAAAAACACATACAAACACATATAAACACATACAAACATACAAACACATATAAACACATACAAACACATAAAAACACATACAAACAGAAATGACAGATTTTAAAAATCTGAACCAATCCAAATACCTTCATATGTAACTGTTAATAAGAAAGAGTAAATACATTAAATTCGGCTCATAAAAAAATATTGTACACACGTAATTATGCCTATGATTAAATTACAATTAAACCCATTTAAGCAAAACAGCTGGCAAGCTTGTTTGATAAGTGTGAAATATTTCCTAGAACTCTGCACACTGCAACAAACTGCACCAAACATTGGTGTGTTTGAATGCCATGAATGATTACACCATTTGCTTCTGTAAAGTTCACAGAAGCTTATGAGTAGACCTGAGTGCTAAAACGAGGGATTTAAATGAAAATAACACACTGAATGAAGATGGGAGATTACAGCTTTGGAGACATTTCAGACACATAATGCATATTCCAACCCAGAATAGTGTAAATCAACAGGAAACATACACAGTCCTTGAATAGAGATAATTGGGTCTGGTTTGACTCAATCATCCTGGGCTCCTTATGGTGGAATTAGATGGCTTTCACTGTCAAGGGCTGATGCGGTGACAGCTTGTCTACTTCCAGACGGCACCTTAGGCCATAAAATACTGTGTCAGCCTCTGCAGAGGAAGACAACGGCCATTCAGTGGGAAATCAATGTCAGAATTTGTTCATTTGTCCGGCGTTGTCATTTTGAGAAGGAGTGAATGTGTCTTGATGGGATTGGAAATGATGAGGGCTCAAGATTGGACAGACACACACACGCACGCACACACACACACGCGCACACACACACACACACACACACACACACACACACACACACACACACACACACACGCACACACAAATGTCTCCATGTTCTCAAAATTGCTGTCTGAAATTCTATGAGAAGACTTTTTTTTCCCGCAATACACATGGCAAAAAAGTGAATGAAATCT